>NC_143555.1:138013620-138166034 GCF_054136105.1 Typopeltis vanoorti
GAGAGATTCTCAACACTTCCTCAGCCAATGGCTACTCCCCCCCAAAAAAAAAAAAATCCAAAAAATATTGAAACCAGTAAACCACAACCCCCCCCCCCCCTCACAACAAGGATTACTCTAAATCCATCACCTTACCCTATATCCGAGGCACCTCGGAAAAAATTACAAAAATCCTAAAAAAACATGAATTAACTTCTTGTTACAGACCACATAAAAAGTTGGCATCCCTTATCTGCTCTACTAAAGACCAACCTGCCCCCCCCCCTCCCTAGACCTACCTGGTGTATACCAGGTCCCTTGCAGCTGTAAGCTGTCCTACTTTGGCCAAACAGGCAGGACAGCAAATATCAGAATTTCAGAACACAAGGACTACATCTGGTTTTGCTGACCGTGCGCTGGATACCTGCATAGAATACGGTGGAAGAACGCCACAATAACACACCGTAGTAAATACAAATATGAAAGGCTCTTCATGGATCAGCTTCAGCTCTAAGAAACAATCCAAACCTCAAGAAATTTGGCTGCACGAGACTGTCTCAAATTTGGGAAACCTACATCAGAAGACCTTCAGCCCTATCACCCAAGAATACCAACATTGCCTGCTAGGGGGCACCATCAGGACTTTAGGAGAAATAATATCTTCCTGCTTCTTCCTCCCTTACTGTTTGTTGTGCCTGCGTGCACGTGTCTTGTTCTCAAGTTTCTTGAAAATGGCAACATGACGTTGCTGAAATATTGAAATATATTAAAATTTATTTTAATGTATATCCTAGTTGACGTTGTAATTTCCTTAAATTACTTAATAAAAAAAAAAAGATATACCTCTGATCCTTTCACTTCCAATTCTCCTGATACTTGCTCCTCTTCTATATATTGCATGGTATCATTTACATCAGTATGATATATGCTGATAAAGTGTTCTTGCAATAATTCTGCTATGTCTGTTGGAATGGTCACGATGCTGCCATGACCATCAAAGAGGGGAGAGTAAGGAAGGAGATTTTGAAGTGGTGCTTATGACTGAAGAAGTTAGTCTAGGGAATGCAGCGCCGCATTTACCATTTGGTGCAAAATGGGGGCCTCATTTTAAAACCTTACTCCTCACAAAGAACAATAAAAAACAGCATAGTTATAGTTGCAAAATAAAATACTTATTTTTAAATATTAATTTCATAATATAAAAACTAGAGGCCACTGAAAAATTTGTGAGGCTTCCCACTTCCATTTGAAATGCATTGTTCTTTCCTTAGAATATAAAACTAACAGGAACTCTGTATTCCATAAAATTCATATATTTAAGTGTACCATTTCTTTGCTGGACTTATATACACGTCCAGCAAACCTGGATAATATTCTGTCCACCTGCTGAAAGAACATGGATAAGAAGTGTGGTTTGACCGTCATGTCCATTAAAAGGTGCGATAATCCTTCACGCTGAAAATAACACTTAACTACATTACCTGGTGTACGTAGTAGCTACGTTCTGTGGCCTACAGCAAGAAACGCAATTGCTTGCCGTTTGCTCGGTAACCGGAATTTAAGTTACATCAGACTAAATACCTATCAGTTATATTGATATTGCTGCTTGTTTTTATCATATAATTATAGTTTTTAATGCCAGTGTAAAATAAGAAATCCTTTCATATTTTCTTCACTTCATATTGTATCACTTTGGAAGATCAGTGTCACTATCAATTTTTTTGCTAATTATTTTAATCACCAATACATTTTAAAATTCTCCAAGAACTTGATTTAAGATAATTATTTTTGTCAAACAATTATTTTATAAATTCATGAAAATCCGAATCTAAAAATGAATACAGCCTCCATCTGTTCCAAAGTTTCCAATTTTATTCATAATCTTAGTTCGAAGGTTAGTTATCATACGTAAATCTTGAATCATATCATGTAATGCGTAATCTGTAGGTTTTTGCATTTCAACTTTCTTGGTTTTCCCCCTATTCACTCACTATAAATCAAAATAAACAGCAGTTATGAAGCCAATTGTTATGTACATATTTTCGGCTAATTTCGATATTATGCGGCAGTTTTGAAGTAGCGATATTTTCCCTACAGTTTATCTTTTGAAACATGTGTAGGTGCATGCATCAAAATGAAATTTTATTTCGAAAATTTTAATAACAGAATTAATTTTCCTTTAATGGCTAACCCCCCCCTCCCAAAATTATCACCACACAGACACACACACACAAAATACTGCTAGATAACATGTGTGCACTTTCTTTTTGTTTGAATTCGTTATTTTTCCAAAGTAATTGTATGGTTGCAGTTTTAAGCAAATGACAAAGGTGTAGGATCTCTGATAAAATACCATTGGATACAAATTAAAAAGACTCACAATCGGAAGCGCGAGTAATGCAGTTTAACACCATTTGTTGTTCATAAAAAAATAAATAAATCGTTCCTAAAATTGAAATGTGAAAATAATTGTGAAAATAAAATGTGAAATTGAAAATAATCTTATTTTGCAAGGAAAGGAACAAAATGTCATATTTATTTCAATAAATGTTATTTAAAAAATATAAATATTTGACATAATATTTCCAATGCAAACAAACATTTTGATTATTTATTTTCGCATGTGTGAAATTCGATTTTATTTGGGAAGAGACACAATAAGTAAATTGTGGAGCAAAAACGGGTCAATCCAAGAAATACAGTGCACATAACTACAATAATCCATTAACAGATGGGGGGGGGGTATTGCATTTTAACAGATAGAATGCTGATGAAACTTCATCAGCATTCCACCTTTTTATTAGGTCAAAAGGATTTTGAGTATATATTTGCGAACAGATATATTCAACATAACTTAGCCAGTTTTGTTGTAAAAAGTGTCGCATTTGAAGAAATATTAGCGGCTTAATAATAAAATAGCAAAATTCATAATGCTTCAGAATAACTTTATCATGTTGATAATACCAAAATAAGATGAGACACATCTGTAGAAATCTATTATTATTATTATTATTATTATTATTATTATTATTATTATGAGAGGCCTTTTAATTATGAACTCTGTAAAGATATACTTAATAAATTTGTATTTTTGTGTTTTTAAATAAATAAATAAACTAGTTTCATTTTGTCACAGATGGTTTTCGCTGGACTACCTGGAATTTTAAACTATTGTTCTTATCAATATTGTAAAAACTCGATTGTAGCTTAAATATTTCAAAGCACATTACATCGATTTTTTACTTAGGTCAAGTCCCATAAGAATGTTGTAAAAAATAACCTTGTTTGTCTCTGTATATTTTATATTAGAAATTTTTGTAAATAGCCCTTTGGAAATTAACTGTATCTACTTCTTTAATAAGAATATGTTAGAGTGTTAAAAACAAAGGCAATGTTTTTCGCCAGAGCTGTATGTAATAGATCTACATGGCAGCATTAGAAAGGTTGTTTATTAAATTTTGTGTCTATGAGAAAGGCTTACAAGCTCTGCACGTAAACACCTCCGAAGTCAGTCAGAAAGGTTCAAACAACTTTCCGATGGTCGGCAACTTACAATGAAAAGAAGGCACAGAAGTGCAGGCGAACTTGAAACTTAAGATGAAAGAATCATGCCGAATTCTTCGGGGTTACAAACTTCGCACAAGGTCTCAGAGAAGGCATAATAAAAGGGGACAAAGCCAAGGATATAGGGCTTCCCAGATCCAGAAGTCACTAGAGAGAAAGAGAGAGAGAGAGAGGGCTTCCCATTTCCAGACGTTGCCAGAGAGGAGCTTCCCAGTTCCAGTCTTAAGAGAAGGCTTCAAGTTGCTGAAAGGAGATGTTCCAATCGCCGGAGAAAAGCTTCCAGGCCAGATAGAAATCCCGGTTGACAGTTGGCTGCAATTCGAGTTAGTGGAGGTGGAAGAAAAAGGAGGCAGTCATCCAGGCATTTTCGGCGAGCCCAAGCAGAGGAGAAAAGGCGAGACAAATTACCCGAAGCACCTTCGCTTGGAAGTTTTTCTTTTCGCCGTGGGAGAATAGCTTTTTGCTGGAGCTGTATATGAGTACCACAGGGCGCAGTTCACAGTCCGCTATTTTTTCACTGAGATATTTCTGAAGCCAGATTTCCTGAAGTAAGCTCAAGATCTGAGAGGAGAGAATTGCCTTAGAACTTTTTGTGCAAGACCTTTGACTGAATGTGTGATACAGAGCTTTTGTAAGTTATATACTTTTGTACAATTCCTCTTATAATGTGTTTTATTTGGACAATTAAGATTTAGATTAACAGTAACAAGAAGTGTCAATAAGAGAATCTATTGGCATAACTTAATAGAGAGTTTGCTAACCTCTTTGCAAGTATACTAGATGTTTAATAATTGAAAATTGTAAACAGAGTAAATAAGTTTTTGAGTTAAAGAAAGTTTTGCGATCATTTTGACAACAGAGGTTTTTTTGTGTGCTGCTGCTTCCATTTTGTATTAATTAGTTGGGTAAGAGCAGTTTCTATATCACATAAATAGAGCATTTGAATTTCAAGTTTATTATTATTTATCAATTAAATTGATTTTTCAATTCATTTTTTGTACATCATGATTCTAGTCATTTTAGGGTAAACTGTCGAGTAAACAAGTGGATGTTAGCAAGCATAGCAAGTTATTGTTACTATTTATTGCCTCTACATTTTAACTGAAGCTGGAATTATTATGCTTATTACTGAACTTAAAAAAATCAAAGCTGGAGTTGAATAAATCTTGTAATAAATAAATGTTGTAATTCCATAAATACGATGATTTTTGCTATAATTTTTATAACCGTAAATTCAAAATTTTTATTTTTAGTGAGAATACCTGAACTTTACAGTTCATGAAGTTCCAATTTTTACCTCAATTAGCAAGCTTAATTTGACTGCATTTAAATTCTTTTTTTTAAAAAACAAAAAAAACTTTTATCCTTATACTAAATTATTACCATACATTTTAATATTTTTTCGGTATTCAGAAATTTTGTAGCAACTATGATGCTTGTCAAACAAAATCAACATTCTCAAAATCAATAATCAACACTGCAATTGAAATCTTTCACAGAAAGATTTTAATTACATCTTTCTTTAAATTAATTACGACTCAATTACATGGAAGTGTCCTTGGTAAATGTGGCGGTCGAGTTAAGCTAGTCTAGAAAACGTGTTTTTAAAGTTAAATATAGTGTGGCTTTTTGTCACAAATTGTGCTAAAATTGTGCATCGGTTAGAAACAAGTGTCCTTCAGTGGTATTATTGTTTAGAACTGTGTTGTATATATTGAGTTTTCACTGCCGTTTGTTTCACTATATCAACGTGTAAAGATGGCGTCCAACAAGAAACGTACGTCAGTGGCGCGCAGGACTTCTACTATTACACGAAAGGCTGGCTCAGCGTTAGATTTTTCGCAATGGATGCGTTGCGGAAACTGCTACATGTATGCACCGAAAAATGTGAAGGATCTGTGGTCGGTCTGGCAAAATGAAAAGAAAGAAAATGTCGACGTATGTGAGAAGTGTCGGGATAGGCTGGAGCGTTTAGGAATGGAAGATGACATCGGGACCGTAGCGGAAGAACTTCGGCGGGAGTTTATGAAAATGAAAAATGACCTTCATCTTCTTCATGAGGAAGTGGAAGTGATCGGTAAGGAGATACTGGAAGTTAAAGCTGAGTTTAATGTGTTAAATAGAGAAATTAGGACTATAGAGATTACTTTAGCTGAAGTAACTAGAACAGGATTACATATGGGTGAGTCTTTGGTGAATGATTCAGTAATAAATAGTATGGGAGTGATTGGGAGTCAACATAATAAAACCACAAGTGGCCAAGAAGAAATGAGATGTAGTGAGAGTGGGGGGGGTAAGTAATAGAGAGTTGAGTAATGAAGCTGGGAGAGTCATGCTGAATAGTGTAGAGAATGAGTCCATGAGTGTGAACTTGAATGAAGTTAATAGTGGTAAAATATATGGTGATTCTATGATTAAGGGTATGGAGAGTGGTATGCATGAGGAGTGCTTGGCTGATGGTACAATAGAAAGAGTGGCTTTAGCAATAAAGAGAGGGCATGAAACAGACAAGATGATAGTTATGGTGGGTACGAATGACCTGAGAGGTAGTATAAATCGGGTAGGAAAAGATTTAAGAACATTATTAGATATTGTGAAGAGGAAAAGCGTCAATGGGAGAATAGTGTGTGTGCTGCCTCGTTTTGACAATTACGAGTTAAGTAGACGAGCAATTATAATGAATGATATGATTGCAAGAATGTGCAGAAAAAGAGGTCTGGAGTTTGTTTGAAGGAAAAAGGCAGTTGTATGCCAGAGATGGACTGCATCTTAACATGGAAGGACATAAGAGATTGAAGAAGTTATTGTTTTCTGAACAGGTTGAAGTTATTGGGCAGGGAAACTAATATTGAAAAGGTTGAGTGTAAGAGAGAGAAACTTTAGCACTGATTGTGTATTTATTGATCCTTATAGGCAGAATAAATTGCAGAAGAGAGGGGAAAAAAATCGGCATAGGACTACGGTAGTTAGTGACTTATATATCAGTTCTAAAGCCGGTACAAGATCTAGAGGGAATCTGCAATTTTTGTATACCAATGCTAGAAGCATTAGAAATAAGAGAGAAGAATTTTTGGCATTAGTCAGTGAAATCTCACCAAAAGTTGTAGGCATTAGTGAAACTTGGCTGTCAGCAGAAGATGTGGTCACTGGAATTGAATGTGATGGGTACAGTATTTTCAGGGAGGATAGAGAAGATAGAACAGGAGGAGGAGTACTGTTGATGATAGCTGATGTGTTGCAGCCAAAGAAAGTAGTATATCATGATGATAGACATGTGAATGAGAGTTCATTTGAGGCAGTCTGGTGCGAAATAGTGACCAACGCAACCAAATATACAGTTGGATGCTGCTATAGGCCAGGGAGTACAGGGGGAGATATTGAATTCATGCATCAGCAACTTAGTGCAATGAGTGAAGGCTTAGTGATTATTATGGGGGATTTTAATTATGGTGATATCAATTGGAAGGAGGAAATATCACGTAGCAAAAAGGAAATGGAGTTCATACATCTGCTACGAGATAATTAATTGAAACAGCACGTAACTGAAGGGACACGTGGTGTGAGAGTGTTGGACCTGGTTATTGGTTCAGAGGTTATATGCATAAGTAAAGTGACCTCGTTACCTCCAGTTGGTGAAAGCGATCATGTGGTATTGACTTGGGAGGTTGCAAAATCTGTGGATTTTTCTATTAAGAAGGGGTATGTACGAAACTACAGGTTAGGCAATTATAACAAGCTTCGGAGTGAGCTTGCAGCCATCCCATGGCAGAACATATTGCAAGGGAAAGATGTTAGCAGAGCTTGGGATAAAATCAGTGGGTATCTGAGGAAAGCAATATCAGATTGTGTCCCCATGGTCAGGAGGTCAAACAAGGTAGGCATTAGATGGATGAGCAGTAGTATCAAGCTTGAACTACAAAAAAAGAAAATGTTATGGAGAATTTACAAGGAGAAGGGCGATCAGGACACCCATGAGCAGTACAAGGCTCAAGCTAGGAAGGTTACCAGCATAGTAAGAAAAGCTAAATCAGATTATGAGAAGACCTTAGCCAAAGAGATCAAGGGTAATCCCAAAGAGTTCTTCCGCTATGTGGCAAGTAAGAGGAAGAATGACTTCGGAAGGATAACCTTAGTGGGTGCTGATGGTATTGAGGTGACAAAATCAGATGTAATAGTCGAGTTACTGAGTGATCACTTCTCAAAAGTCTATCACCCAAGTGAGGATATCTCTATACCTATAGCAATACCTAATGTGAGAATTGAAGCTAAAGAATCAGAGGTATTAAATATATTGCGAAACTTAAATGCAAACACTGCGGTAGGCTTAGATGGAATATCAGCTCGGGTGTTGCGTGAATGTGCAAATGAATTGTCAACCCCTCTTACCTGGATATTTAATTTAAGTTTGAACTCTGGTATGGTCCCTAGGGAGTGGAAGTTAGGCAAAGTGGTTCCTTTGCATAAGGGTGGCTCTAAAACTGCAGTATTGAATTACAGACCAATCACCATCTCAGGAGTAGTGGTAAAAGTATTGGAAAAGTTGGTTAAAGACAAAATTCAAGAATGGGTGGATCAGGATATGATACTCTATAGAGGCCAACATGGTTTTGTTAAAGGTAGATCCTGCCTTAGCAATCTATTAACTATCCATAATAGAATAACATCAGAGTTGGACAAAGGAACTTTCTACACAGTGGTACTTCTGGATTTTGCTAAGGCTTTTGACAGGATACCCCATAGAACACTGTTACGCAAATTGGAGCAGATGGGAATGGATATTAAATTGGTGATATGGATAGGAGAATGGCTCAGGGAGAGATACCATAAGGTGGTGTATGGAGGAGCCGAGTCCAGAATGAGGCAGGTGACCAGTGGTGTGCCTCAGGGCTCTGTGCTTGGGCCAATGTTGTTTAATTTGTATATAAATGATATAGGAAACGGCTTAAAGGGAGATATTCAGTTGTTTGCTGATGATGCAAAGTTGTGTAGTGCAATAAAAAATCAAGCTGATGTTGAAAGTTTGCAGGAGGATTTAAATAAGCTGGTAAAATGGGCAAAAGAAAATGGATGTCAGTTCAATGTGGAAAAGTGTAAAGTCTTGCATTTTGGGATTAAAAGATTACCAGCTGTGTACTACATAGATGGAAAGGTACTCCAAGAGATTGATGAGGCTAGGGACTTAGGGGTATTGGTAGATAAGGAGATGAAGTTCAGAGGACACATTGCTAAGGTGTCCAAGATTGCACATAGGATTACTTGGTTGTTGAGGAACACACTGACATCCAGAGATAAAGAGGTTATTATTCCCCTTTATAAAGCATTGATACTTCCACATTTGGATTACTGTGCTCAGGTCTGGTCACCTGGATTCCTTGGAGATGAGGAGGCTGTGGAGAGGGTTCAGAGAAGAGTGACCAAGTTGGTGAGTGATATAAAAAATGCTCCCTACATTGATAGATTGAGAGCTTGTGGATTGCAGAGATTGGCTGATAGGCGAAGAAGAGGGGATATGATAGAAACATTCAAATTACTAAAAGGTTTTTATAGGATTGATGCAGGGGAAATGTTTCAGCTGTGTGATAGTGATGGAAGAACAAGAGGTCATCTCTGGAAATTAAAGAAGAGTGTGGTTAACAAAGGTGTCAGAACAAGGTTTTTTGCCTGGAGGGTGGTGAATGAGTGGAATTCATTGCCTGACTTTGTTGTGAGCTCTTCATCTGTAAATGAATTCAAGAAGAGATATGACAGATATTGTTTTGCTAGTTTGGGTCTCCCGCGATGAGTCTACTGACTCCATGGAGATACCCGTAATAATAATAATAATAATAATAATAATATTTAAAAGTGTAAATAATATATATATATTTAGAATTACATTAAAAGATTTTAAACTATTTAGAAAATTTAATATTAAATATAAAGTATCGGAGAAGTTGCATAATTATTTATAATCCATCGATATAAGTTAGTCATTTATTTATATAAAATGACTTACAAGGTTGCTAGTTTAATTTTACCAAGATTTTTTTAATATTAATATTTATTGTATACATGTGAAATTTGTTTATATTTTTTGGAAGAGACACAATAAATAAATTGTGCATCAAAAAGGGTCAAATATTGTAGAACAGTAAAGGAAATTCCAAAAAACGGTAATTAAACTGATAGTTTAGTTACCGTTATTTGGCTAGTACTTGTCAAGCAGTATACTGTATAAAAGTACACAATAAATAACGGAAAAAACTCACGTAGAAAGATTATTTATTAGTATAATTTTCGCCTGTGTGTCACAGGCATCTTCAGTACATTAAGCGCAAAATTAAACACTAACTGACAATTCCAAAAAGCGCCACCTAAGTAGCTGGTGTAAGATAACTAAAAAGATCAATAACTTTCCTTAAAAAAAAAAAAAAAAAAAATTAATACAATAAAAAGTTAGGAAAGATTAGCTGATTTGTAAAGTACTATCTCCCATAAAGGGCAGGGGGATAGACGTAAGCCGTCGGGTCTGTTTAAGTTAGGAGAATGAAGTAGAGTTTCACATGTTTCTTTATAAAGGCATTCCATGAGAAACTGACTTTTGTGAAGAACTCTTGTCTTTCTCCAATGAACTCTGTGTCTAGTGAAGATGGCATGTTCAGAAAGTCCAGACTTTTCAGGTTTAAAGTATTCAATATAAGATTGGTGTTCTTCTAGCCGAATAGAGGCGGATCTTCCCGTTTGTCCGAAATAAGATAATCCACAAGAGCATGGAATCTGGTAGACACCTGGATGATTAAGATGTGGAAGCTTGTCCTTCGGAGAAGTGAGAAAGGTGGAGATTTTTCTAAACGGTCGAAAGGCAACAAAAATTTCTGAACATGCCATCTTCACTAGACACAGAGTTCATTGGAGAAAGACAAGAGTTCTTCACAAAAGTCAGTTTCTCATGGAACACCTTTATAAAGAAACATGTGAAACTCTACTTCATTCTCCTAACTTAAACAGATCCGACAGCTTACGTCTATCCCCTTTATGGGAGATAGTACTTTACAAATCAGCTAATCTTTCCTAACTTTTTATTGTATTAATTTTTTTTTTTTTTTTTAGGAAAGTTATTGACCTTTTTAGTTATTTTACACCAGCTACTTAGGTGGCGCTTTTTGGAATTGTCAGTTAGTGTTTAATTTTGAGCTTAATGTACTGAAGATGCCTGTGACACACAGGCGAAAATTATACTAATAAATAATCTTACTACGTGAGTTTTTTCCGTTATTTATTGTGTATAGAAGTGTATATCCTAATTATATGGTTAAAGTAGTTGTCGCAGTCGGTAAGAATATATTATTCAATTAATTATTATTCTTATTTTACTGTTAGTCGTTTATTTTAACAAAACCAAGATACTACTGTTTCTATTTTTGTATTTTTTAAGCTTTTAACATAATTGTTTATTTTATTTATATGTTTATATTGGATTTAATAAATATTTATTTCACTTTTGATAGATTAATACACATAATGATGCCAAGAATTTGAATCTGCAGCTAGTAAAAGAAAACGACTTAGAGAAAATGAAAAACAGCTAAATAGTCAAAAGGCAGCAATTTTGTCTTTCTTGTGTTCTGAAAATGAAGAATTTTGTAGAACTGAAGTAGTACTTCACAGTTCTCGGAATGAAAACAAAACATTGGTATCATTATCAGGAGGTCTGCACAGTTAGCCTAGTGGCTTTGTGCTTCGCAACCATATGCCTGGGGAAGGAGTGTCCTAGGTTCGATTGCCGTCAATGACGTGAGGAGCTGAAGGATCTTCCTCAGACACAGCCAAGTTAGCTGGTCTTGGGCATGGACAGCAGGGTTTTTTCTGCCAGTTTATCTAGTGTTTTTCATCCCACAAAGTGGCAAACCGGTCCGAGGACACACATGGATTACAGTCAGGAATATTGACCCAGTGATAGATCTGATTCGTCAGCCTATGCTGGTTCCAGAGCCCGGATAAAATTTGGGGAACTAGATAGTACTGTGAACTCCCGTAAAAAGGGGGAACGCTGTATCATTACACGAAATTTATTTATTATCAGGAGGAGATAAAAGTGAAAATGAAGAACATCAAAATGATGTGGAAAACATAGGAGAGAAAGAAGTAAATGAAACAAATCAAGAGGATTCTGAAGAAAATTTTCAATCCGAGTCTGTACTTACCAGCAAGCAAGTTATCTCTTATCCTACCGCTTTAACAGTGTGGCCACTTACTATTAATGAACAGTTTATCGAGCATATTTTAATAAATATGCCCCAGAATGTTTTTAAAATCAAAAATTTAAAAAAAAGAATACACAGAACACAATAGAATATATGTCAGAAATGTAAATATATCACATTTTTACTGTAAAAAGGCGAATGGAACAAAGGAGAAATGACAATGGCTAATTTTTTCAGAAACCAGCAAAGCAATTTACTGCTTTGTTTGTAAATTGTTTTCTAAGTCAAATAATAGCTTAATGAAGGATTTTAATGACTGGGGAAATATAACACGAACCTTATGTGATCATGAGCATTCTACTGAGCATATACGAGTGATGTGCACATATCGCAAAAGAAAACCAAGTTCTATTAAGAGTCGAATTCAATCTGAATTGATCAAACAAATACAATCTGAAGAAAATTATCGGAGAGAGGTTTTAAAAAGAATAATAGCTACCAGTAAGTTACTGAGTAAACTAGGGCTAGCATTTAGAGATTATACAAATGATATTTTTTCTGATTCTTGCGGAAATTATTTATCGTGTTTACATTTTTTAAGTAAATTTAATGATTTTTTAAAACATCACATTAAAATGTACGCCAACTGTGGTTCTGACAGATCAAATTATCTGTCTTACCATACTTGTGATGAATTCATAGCTTTAATAGCTAAAAAAACAAGAGAAATATTAATATCAGAAATTAAGGAAGCTGCTTATTTTGCAATAATACTCGATTCAACACCAGACATTGCCATAATGACCAACTAGCTATGATATTTTGTTATGTTGCCACAAATTCTGACATTAGAGAAACATTTATCATGTTCATCAGAATTACACAACATAATTCCTTATATTTAGAAGATGCAGTAGTAAAAAAATTAGAAGAATTATCTTTGGATATAAAAATCTGCAGAGGACAAAGCCATGATAACGCTGGCAATATAAAAAGTATCGATATACAGATTTACAAGCTAGGCTGAAAAAATGTAACTATTTGCATATTATATACCGTGCTCTAGTCATTCCTTAAATTTAATTGGCAACTATTGGCAACAGAATCTTGTGCTGAAGCAGTGCAATATTTTTGTTTTATTCAAAATGTATATTATTATTATTATTATTATTTTGGGCAACTCCAAGGAGTCGACAGACTCATTGAGGGAGGCCCTAACCATGTCAAGAGCAACTACTCGACATTCACACAGCATCTATCATACCTCGCTTTGAACTCATTTATGGTCATAGCACCCACAACAGACTCTGGCAGCTTATTCCACTCATTCACCACTCTCCAAGTAAAAAACTTAGCTCTAACACCCCTGCTAACCACATTCTTGCCCAGCTTCCATGTATGGCCCCTAGTCCTCCCACCACCAGTCCTATTCTTAAAAATATCTTCTTATAGAAACCCTTCACTAATTTGAATGTCTCAATCATATCACGCCTTTTCCACCTATTCACCAATTTTTGCAACCCACAAATCTTCAACCTGTTCTCATAAGGTTCATTCCACAGACCTGCCACCATCTTGGTCACTCATCTCTGGATCCTCTCCACCTCCTCTCCATCAAGAAGAAACCTTGGCGCCCATAGTAGTCCAGATGGGGTCTTATCAAGGTTCGATAGAGGAACAATAACTTGTTTTTCTCTGCTTGTTAAAGTATTTTTCAGAAGCCAAGTGATTTGATGAGCTGATTTAGCCACTTTTGCAATGTGCCCACTAAACCTCAACTCCCTATCCACCAACACTCCCAAATCCCTGGCCTCATCAATCTCCCAGAGTACGGTTCCACTAATGTGATATACTGCTGCTAATCTTTTCATCCCAAAATGCATAACCTTACACTTTGCCACATTAAATTGACATCCATTTTCCCTAGCCAAGTCCTAAAAACTATCCAAATCATCCTACAAAATTTTGACATCCTGTGTACGCATAATTGCTCCACCCAACTTTGCATCATCAGCAAACAAGTGAACACTTCCTCTCAGATCCTTTCCTATATCGTTAATGAACAAATTGAAAAGTAGTGGTCCAAGAACAGAACTCTGCGGCACACCACTAGTCACCAGCCATTTTTTGGACTCCACTCTCTTGTATCTCTCCATCAGCCACCCTCCTATCCATCTCACCAACCCTATATCCATCTCCATCTGCTCGAGTTTACTGATTAGAGTTCCATGTGGTATCCTGTTAAAATCCTTGGCAAGATCTAGTAGAATCACTGTAAACTCATTATCCTTATCCAGTTCAGCCGTCACTGTGTTATAAAACGTGAGTAAGTTACTGAGGCATGATCTACCCTTCACAAAACCAAGTTGTCCCTGATACAATATCCCATTTTCATCTATCCAATCCTGTATTCTTCTCTTGACTAATTTCTCCAAGACCATGACAACGATTCCTCATATGCTAATGGGTCAGTAATTTACAACAGCAGTCTTGGAACCTCCTTTATGCAGTGGAACTATTTTCCCCTCTTTCCACCCAGACCCGAGACTCAAATTAAACAAAATGGTCAAGGGTACTGACAATTCTTTAGCTGCTTCACATACAACACGAGCTGGTATACCATCCAATCCCACAGATGTATTGACATTGAGGTTTAGCAATAGACTACTCACCTCCACTTCATTTGCCATAATTCCCATATAATCTATTGGTTCATTCATATCTGCAATGTCACCACCTGGAAGATAAATTCTTGCAAAGTGCTCGCTCAGTAATTCAAATATATCAACTGATTCGGTTACCTCCCTACCATCGGCATTCTTTAAAATCATTCTGCATTTATACATTTTTTTCTTTTACTTGCAACATATCGAAAAAACTGTTTAGAATTCTCTTTAGCCTGCATGGCCAATGTTCTTTCGTAATCCTTTTTTACTTTTCTTTCCACACTCATTACCCTTCTGGGCTGTGCTTTCCGTTCGTGTGCCTGCCGGTCACCTTTCTCCTTAAATTCCCTCCGTAGTTGTTTCTTTTTTTCCATCTCAAGCTTAATGGTGTTATTCATCCATTTAACCCCTACTTGATTTATTATTCGGACTCTAGGTATACAGTCATCCATTGCTTCATGCAAACACTTCTTAACCGCCTCCCATGCACTATCAACTTCTAGCCCTTGCAGTTGTACATGCCATGGCACTGAACCAATCAATCTCCTAAGCTTGTCATACTTACCAGACTGATAATTCCACATGTACCCTGTCTTAAAAAATTGTAAATTCCACACTTTTAGCCACCTTCCAAGTCAAGGCCCTATTATCACTCTCACCAATTGGTGGCGACGTGGTCATATTCGTTACAGCCAAATTCTGAGATGGAATTACTAGGTCAAGCACTCTCTGACCCCTAGTATTTTCCATTACATGCTGTCGCAGATAGTTATCCCTTAATAACCGCATAAAATCCAATTCTTCCCATGTGTCCTCTTCTCCTTCCAATCAATGTTACCATAGTTGAAATCTTCCCTAATAATTACCTTCCTTCCACTCATTTCTTCTATTTGCTTATGCATACTGTCCCCACCATCTATTTCATCATTTGGTCTATAGCAGCACCTATATTTTGTTCTGCTAGTTACAATCTCACACCAAATAGCCTCAAATGTGCTCTTTTCTCTATCCTGCAGTTCCACCTCTATTCTTCTTGGCTGTAGCTATCATCTACAACACTCCTCCCCACATTTTATTCTCCCTGTCACTCCTGAACACACCATACCCCTCACATTCAATCCAACTAGCTGTGTCATCTTCTGTCAGCCATGTTTCACTAATGCCAATATCCTGTGGTCTGGAAGTGCCAACCAAGGCCAAAAATTCTTCCTTCTTGTTCCTAATACTTCTGGCATTTGTATACATGAATTGCAGAAGCCGATTTGTCCCATCCCTATTTTGATACCTTATATTAACTATCCCATTCTGATTCGTGGTCTTTCCTACTCGCTTGGGCATATTACACACATTCACATACTCAATTGTCCCCTAAAATCTGGATATCTATTCCCCCCCCCCTTAATAACGCTAGTTTCCCTGATTCTGCACATTCACTTCCATTACATTTGACAACACCTTTTCAAGTCTCCGTACACCAAATCCATTCAAATGTAAACTATCCATTTTATATAAATCCTTTCGCCCATCGAACTCATTGTACACATTCACAAATTCCACACCACTCATCAAACATAATTCACGCATTAAGTCATTAGCAATAATGGCCCTCCTTCTATGCTCTTCACTGTCGTACCACATCAACAGACTCGCCATCCTAACTCTCTCACTCTTCTCTTTTGCTACCTCAAGCAATTCCTTCACATCCTCACTCATAGCCTTTTTGTTTCCTTACAAATCATTTGTACCTGTTACCACTATCAATTCTTTCACTCGCTGCTTTTGCATTCTAATTGACTCGCTTACATTCTTAACGTTCGCACTGGATTGGTACAATTTTGTTAAACTCTCTACTAACACCTCTTGCTAAGGAATTCCTGTACAACACATACGCTTTCATTTTGTTTACACTCACTATCATACCCTTATTTTTTCTATCATACTTTTACCGATTATTAGTCGGTACGCTTGGTAAACATTTTTGCCAATGCTCCAGCTTCTGATTTGCCCTGTGTATTGCTCTGCATAATAAAGCGATCTCACTCATTGCATCAGTATCATCATTTTTATTATCCGATGATTCATTCAATCGTTCTGTATGTTTACCTTCATTCTCACTTTCAACGCCACTCTTACAACTATCAGGTACTACCTCGCAAATATACCATTCATACCTCGAATATCACTGTTATCTAGATTCTCACTTTCATCAACGATATCACTCGCACGACCTGAAGCACTCTTTAAATCCTCACATTCTTTACACTTTTTGCACACATTCACTCCACTATCGTTGTTTAACCAGACTCCAACCGCTCTCCTCAACGCATACATTTCGCAAACGGTACACTGAATCAATTCCTTTAAGTTAAGATTCTTAGACAAATATAGCGACCTGGATGCCATCTTTGTATTCCTCTTTATGGGAACCATGTGCACAGATAATCGTATCTATCAATTTACTATTAAAATACTCAAAAAACACACAAAAATCACCCAGACTCACTAAAATACTAAAAGTAAACAATACTATGCAAATTCATCAATTTTTACTCAAAATATCAGGAGCTATCCACAAATATGACATATAACCCTCTAGTGGCTATCTCCAATTATAATTATATAATTATATATAATCCAAATATAATTACTTTTCATCTTCAACAAGAAGATGGGGTATACTCCTCAATATTTAGAAAAAAAATCTTTAACAATTAAAAGACTAAGTGAAACGAGGTGGCCCGCAAGAGCTGATGCTATATTGGCTTTGAAACATGGATATAAACAAATTAAAGATTACTTGAACTATCCATTTCTCCTCATGAAAAACCTATTTCTAAATTAGAGAGCTCATCATTGGCTGAACATTTTGACAAACCAGAAACAACAATTTTAACAGTTATGTGGGACAAAATTTTACGACGAATATGGATTTGTTTTTAGCTAATAATTTGTTACACTCTTTAGTTGGTTATATTTTAGATATAAGAAATAGTTTTGCTGCTGTAAATGAAGAAGCGAATTTATTAACAATGAGACAAAATGTAAAGATGAAAAGGAAAGAGTTAAAAAACGAAAAAAAAATGATCAACGAAGTTTCACAATCTAATAATGATATTATATTACAGAAAAGAAAATTTCGCTGTGAACACTTTTAATGTCATTTGCGATAAGCTAATTTTGGAAATTAATGAAAGAACAAAAAGCTATTTTGACGTATTAGATATGTTTGACATTTTTTTGAAGGAAGATATAGATCAATAATAAATTTAGTTTAATCCTTTATCCAAGTGTGTGCAAACAAAGTTTGCGCCTGAAAGTATCTTCAGGACTGGGGTAAAGTGGTACAACAAAGTGGAACGACTCTTTGCAAAGGTGGAGCAAGCTACCAACACTCCTATCTCAGTATCTCCCAAATGCAAAACACATCTCCTTGTGGATATGTATAATGTTATGCATTAAGGGAAGGGCCACTACCCAGACTAGTTTCGACCTTTATTGAGGTCTCTTTGGTGGGAGCCAGGCCCAAGTGGAGATACCAAGGCAGAAGCATTAGCAAGGTCATCTCCTTCTATAGGAGCTGCCAAACGGGACTGGGGTAAAGTGGTACGACTCCTTGCAAAGGTGGAGCAAGCTACCAACACTCTTATCTCAGTATCTCCCAAATGCAAAACACATCTCCTTGTGGATATGTATAATGTTATGCATTAAGGTGTGCCACCTTTTTATTAAATTACTCTGGATTTAGAGAAAGATGTTGAAAGTTTATTTTTCACTTGGTCAGACTATAATAAATTTAGTTTAATCCTTTATCCAAAATGTGTGCAAACAAAGTTTGCACCTGAAAATATCTTCAGGACTGGGGTAAAGTGGTACAACACCGGGTGACTCCTTGCAAAGGTGGAGCAAGCTATTTATTATAGTCTGACCGAGTGAAAAATAAACTTTCCATGTCTTTCTCTAAATCCAGAGTAATTTAATAAAAAGGTGGCACACCGTTTTGCAGCTCCTATAGGAGGAGATGACCTTGCTAATGCTTCTGCCTTGGTATCTCCACTTGGGCCTGGCTCCCACTGAAGAGACCTCAATAAAGGTCGAAACTAGTCTGGGTTGTGGCCCTTCCCTTAATGCATAACATTACACATATCCCCAAGGAGATGTGTTTTGCATTTGGGAGATACTGAGATAGGAGTGTTGGTAGCTTGCTCCACCTTTGCAAGGAGTCACCCGGTGTTGTACCACTTTACCCCAGTCCTGAAGATACTTTCAAGCGCAAACTTTGTTTGCACACACTTGGATAAAAGATTAAACTAAATTTATTATAGTCTGACCAAGTGAAAAATAAACTTTCAAAAAGATATAGATCAAGACAAGTACAAGACTAGTATTTTGATAAAATTTTACAAACTTATGGGACTGATGTTGATCCAGAAAAATTTATTGATGAAGTTAAGCAATTTTTAATAATGATAAAGGAAGAAAATTCTTCAATTAAAAATATGTACAAATTTATAAACGATGGCTTAAGGTCTAATTTTCTGAACGTAGAAACAATTTTAAAAATATTTTTGACGATGCCTATTTCAAACGCTCATTTTCAGTGTTGAAACGAATAAAAAATTATTTAAGAAGCAACTTGCACCAAAATAAAAGGTTGGGTGAAAATAAAATAAGTGACCTGTCATTATTATGCATTGAATCAGATGTAATGGACTCGATCAATTATGATGACATTATAGATATATTGGCTAAAACCAAAGCCAGAAAAAAAAAAAACTTTTAGTTATTTTTTTTATTTAAATTTGAACTGATTTATTTTTATACTTTTTTTTTAAAATGCAAATATATGTATACCAATGTTGTATTGCATTATTAAAATGAATTATTATGGAAATGTTGACTTTTATTTTCAATAATCAAAAAAAAAATGCTTATTTTTGAGGACCTCATAATGATGTTGCACCTCGGGCCTCCAAAAGTATAAATGCGGCCCTGAGGGAATGAGAGAACAAGTGTGCAAGACAAACAGGGAAACGGGGAGACTCATTAAGAAAATTGATGCCCCAAGAGGATGTAAATGCATGTGTAGACAAAAAGGGAAGGGCATAACTTGGGATGTAGAAAAAACAGTTGGATTTGATGAGGGTTCGGGAATGATTAAGGAGAAAAAGAAATGGTTCGAGGAAAGTATGAAGTCACATCTAATAAGTGGTATTGTTGAAACTTGTTATAGATCCAGGAATGAGCTATTATGTTTGTACATGAATGCTAGAACTATCAGAAACAAGGGAAATGAAATGCCTGCATCGATTGAGATTGTTCACCCAAACATTGTTGAAATAAGTAAGACATGGTTAAGTGAAGATGATATCCTAACAGGAATGGAGATGGAAGGCTACGATGCACTTCATTTAGATAGAAAGGGTAAAAAGGGAGGCAGAATGTTATGTCCATACAAGGTAGAGTTGCAATGGGGAAATAGTGATAATGATTTTGAGGCAGTATTTGAATAGAATGATATACTTAGTCTGATGTTATAGACCTGGTAATGTGGATGGTAGTGACTATAAAATGTATAAGCAAATTAGCCAAGCCAATAGGAAAAGCATGATCATTAAGGTGAGTTTACCTATGGTTATATTGATTGGGGATGATGAGATAGTAACTGGAAGTAAAGAAAAGGGAGGAATCTCTATCTGAACGATTTCAATCGAAGGTGAGTTAGCCGATCTCATACGAAGGTAGCAGGGTTTTTTTCTCCCGGAAACTCGGGTTTTTCATCCTGCATACAGACAAATCGGCCCTTCAGAACACACACGCAATTTACAGACAAAAAATACTAGTTGTGGTGGACGGTAGGTGGCGTTTATGGAGATGATTCGTAGTAGAGGTTCGGTGTAGTGATTGAGACAGTTGTAGGTATCCTCCCACGATGAGTCTTCGGACTCCTTGCAGGTATCAGGAATAATAATAATAATAATAAATGAGTTTTTGAGGGACAACTACCTCAGGCCATATGTATAGCAGGGTGCATGAGGACTGAGGGTCTTGAATTTGATCATCTCATCAGAGGATGTTATTATAAATGACATCCTCACATGAAGTGTAAAATCCCCACCCCCAGATGGTGAGAGTGACCATGAAGTGATTACCTGGGTGGTTGCTAACCATATGAAGACTTACATGAGGAAAGGGTATATGTGGAATTACAGGGCTAGTGATTATGAGAATCTTAGGAGACAGCTTGGAGATGTAGCATGGAAGGAGGAGTTGGGTGGAAAGGAGATCGGTGCTCTTTGGATGATATTCAAGAACTATATAGTAGATGAAATGTCTAAATGTTTTCCAAAGGTTAGAAGGTTAAGTAAGGTAGGTGGAAAAGAGGAGTGGTAATAATCAAGCAGAATACAAAGAACAAGCATGGTGGCTCAGTTTCTAAAGGTAGCAAAAGTTCAGTATGAGCAGCAGTTAGCTAATGAAGCAAAAAAAAATCCCAGAGAGTTCTTTTGATATGTTGCTAGCAAAAATAAGAATGATTATGGTAGAATACCATTGACTGGAGAAAACGGCATAAGGACAGCTGCTGTGGAGAATATAGTTCAGATATTTAATGAGCAGTTCATAAAGGTATTTCATCCTTGTGAACATTGGCAGCTTGTGGCTTGAAATCGTAGAGATGCTGCAACTTTCGAAATATACATACACACTGTAAGTACAGTGGATACGTGTTTGGATAAAATATAAGTTATGGTAAAAATTAAACATGAAAAAATATTGTTTATTATCGATAAAATTATACAGTTTGGTATAATTCAAAATTACTTAAAAATAAAATATATTCTTCTTGTTTTGTTTCATGAAAAAATATTGTTTATTATCAATAAAATTATACAGTTTAGTATAATTCAACGTCAATAATGTTCTAAAATAAAAACTATAACAAATGTTATGTCTTTAATTGTAATGTCCAAATATTTCAAGAGACGGAGTAAATACGATAAGCACTACGAAAACTCTACTACTGGTGCAAACTGCATATAAAGAACAGTGGAACTGCGCAATGGGCAGTGCGCATTACACTAATAGCTCGCATCTCACTATGACGTGCATATGCTTGCGAGTGTATCAATATGGCCCTGTGGTAAACACAGTGCTGCTAGTGTCCTTTGCCCTCCTAAGTGCTACAAGATGGATTTTTATTATTTTTTATACAAAATAAGAGAATTGTATAGGATTGTTGATGATAAAATTAAATATTACAAGCAAATATAAATAAATTAATAAATATATTTATGTATAGAGAAAAATTGGGGGTGCTGCAGTTCTGCAGTGCCTATGCACGAGCTGCCCATGCTTGTGAATGTGATATCATGGATAGTTTGAGAGCAGTGGATGAGGAGGAGGAGCAAAGATTGACTGTGAGTGAGGAAGAGATATATGGGAATTAAGCAAACTTTACATTAATAAGTTGTGGGACTTGATGATAAAACACCCTGTATTTTGTAGGAATGTACCAGGGAGTTGACATCTGCCTTGATGTTTAATATGAGTCTTACATTGGTTCAAGTTCTAAAGGAGTGGAAGGAAGACAAAATTGTTCTGCTTCATAAGGGAGGTGATAGAAATCAAGCATAAAATTATAGGCCATTTTCTGTCGTTGTGGTTAAAGTGTTGGAAAAACTGGTGGGAATCATGATCCAGAATTGAGTTGACAACAATGGTATTATCTTTAATGAACAGCATGGATTTGTTAAAGGGAAATCATGTTTTAGTAATTTACTTACTTATTATAATACGGTGATAGTAGCATTGGATACCAAAGATGAATATACACAGTACAGGAATACCTTGTATAGCACGGTTAATTGGTTCCAAGAAGAGTCTGCGCTATGCAAATCGCGTTGTTCGAGGTCTGTTTATAAAGGTTTTCAATTTAAATTGTTTATTACAAAAATTTAGGATAATAAAAATCTTTAAAAATGAAAAATAAATGTTATTTTTATTAACTGAATAACAAAAATATCCTTTTAATCTGATATAAAAGTTGTAGAAAACAAAACAAATATTGCTTCAATATTAGCGTACAGTAATTTACTTTTTACTAAAGTAGTCTTTTAGTGTTCGTTGAACCATCCTTGTCTTCTTTGTCTCTTCAAGTACTAGATCTCTGTGCCATTCGATAGCATTATTGAAACTTTGTCTCACTTTGATGCTTCTTTCCAAATTCAGGTCAGCATTTATGAGAAAGTCGGAAGCTTCGTCGATTTTTCTCACAAAAGTTGAAAGGTCAGCAAAGGAAAATTCTTCAACCATGACATCAGTTGAGGTCATCTTTGTCTTTTATTATTATTATTATTATTGTTCCGGGCAACTCCAAGGAGTCAACAGACTCATCGAGGGAGGGCCTAACATCATGTCAAGAATAACTATTCGACATTCACACAGTATCTATCATACCTTGCCTTGAACTCATTCACGGTCGTAGCACCCACAACAGAAGAAGGAAGCTTATTCCACCCATTCACTACTCTCCAAGTAAAAAACCTAGCTCTAACACCCTTGTCAACCACGTTCTTTCCCAGCTTCCATTCATGGCCCCCTAGTCCTCCCACCACCAGTCATATTTTCAAAAATATCTTCTGGATCAATCTTATAGAAGCCCTTCAGTAATTTGAATGTCTCAATCATATCATCCCTCCTTTGCCTATTGATCAATTTCTGCAACCCACAAATCTTCAACCTATTCTCATAAGGTTCATTCCACAGACCTGCTATCATCTTGGTCACTCGTGTCTGGATCCTCTCCACTTCCTCCCCATCAAGAAGGAACCTAGGTGAACAAATCTGGGCACAGTAGTCGAGATGAGGTTTTATCAAGGCTCGGTATAGAGGTACAATAACTTGCTTGTCTCTGCTCGTCAAAGTATTTTTCAACAACCAAGTGAGTTGATGAGCTGATTTAGCCACTTTTGCAATGTGCCCCCTAAACTTCAACTCCCTATCCACCAACACTCCCAAATCCCTGGCCTCATCAATCTCCTGGAGTATGGTTCCACCAATGCGATATACTGCTGCTATTCTTTTCACCCCAAAGTGCATAACCTTCCACTTTGGCACATTAAATTGACATCCATTTTTCCTAGCTCAGTCCTCCAAACTATCTAAATCATCCTGAAATTTTGACATCCTGTGCACTCATAATTGCTCTACCCAACTTTGCATCATCAGCAAACAAGTGAACACTTCCTCTCAGATCCTCTCCTATATCATTGATGAACAAATTGAAAAGCAGTGGTCCAAGAACAGAGCCCTGTGGCACTCCACTAGTCACAAGCCGTCTTTTAGACTCCACTCCTGAATAAACCACTCTCTGGTATCTCTCCTTCAACCACCCTCCTATCCATCTCATCAACCCTATATCTATCCCCATCTGCTCCAGTTTACTGATTAGGGTTCTATGTGGTATCCTATCAAAAGCCTTGGCAAGGTCCAGTAGTATTACTGTAAACCCATTACCCCTATCTAGTTCAGCCATCACTGTGTTATAAAACGTGAGCAAGTTACTGAAGCATGATCTACCCTTCACAAAACCATGTTGTCCCCCATACAATATCCCATTTTCATCTATCCAATCCTGTATTCTTTTCTTCTAATTTCTCTAAGACCTTGACAATGATTCCTGATATGCTAATTGGTCGGTAATTTACAACAGCAGTCTTGGAACCACCTTAATGCAGTGAAACTATTTTTCCCTCTTTCCGCCCCCTCGGGACTAACCCAGACTCGAGACTCAAATTAAACAAAATGGTCAAAGGTACTGACAATTCTTTAGCTGCTTCTCGTACAACACGAGCTGGTATACCATCCAATCCCACAGATGTATTGACATTGAGGTTATGCAATAGACTACTCACCTCCACTTCATTCACCACAATTCCCATATAATCTACTGGTACATTCGTTTCTGCAATGTCACCACTTGGATGATATATTCTTACAAAGTGCACACTCAGTAGCTCAACTATATCAACTGATTCAGTTACCTCCCTACCATCGGCATTCTTTAAAATCATTCTGCCATGTACATTTTCCTTTTACTTGCCACATATCTAAAAAACTATTTAGGATTCTCTTTAGCCTGCATGGCCAATGTTCTTTCATAATTATTTTTTGCTTTTCTTACCACACTCATTGCCCTTCTGGCCTGTGCTTTATACCGTTCGTGTGCCTGCCAGTCACCTTTCTCGTTAAATTCCCCCCGTAGTTGTTTCTTTTTTTGCAGCTCAAGCTTAATGGTGTTATTCATCCATTTAACCCCTACTTGATTTATTATTCGGACTCTAGGTATACAGTCAGCCATTGCTTCATGCAAACACTTCTTATCTACCTCCCATGCACTATCGACTTCTAGTCCTTGCAGTTGTACATGCCATGGAACTCCTAAGCTTGTCATATTTTCCAGCCTGATAATTCCACATGTACCCTGTCTTAATTGAAAATTCTACACTTTTAGCCACCTCCCAAGTCAAGACCCTATGATCACTCTCACCAGTTGGTGGCAATGTGGTCATATTTGTTACAGCCAAATCCTCAGATGTAATTACTAGGTCAAGCACTCTCTGATGCCTAGTATTTTCCATTACATACTGTCGCAGATAGTTATCCCTTAATAACCGCATAAAATCCAATGCCTTCCTCCCGTGTGTCTTCTCCTCACTCCAATCAATGCGACCATAGTTGAAATCTACCATAATAATCACCCTCCTTCCACTCATTTCTTCTATTTGCTTGTGCATACTGTCACCACCATCTTTTCCATCACCTGGTCTATAGCAGCACCCAATTGTATATTTAGTTCTGCTAGCCACAATCTCACACCAAATGGCTCAAATGTGCTCTTTTCTCTATCCTGCAATTCAACTTCTATTCTCCTTGGCTGTAGCTCATCAGCTATCATCAACAATACTCCTCCCCCCATTTTATTCTCCCTGTCATTCCTGAACACACTATTCCCATCACATTCAATCCCACTAGCTATATCATCTACAGTCAGCCATGTTTCACTAATACCAATAACCTGTGGTCTGGAAGTGCCAACCATGGCCAAAAACTCTTCCTTCTTGTTCCTAATACTCCTAGCATTAGTGTACATGAATTTAAGACCCCCATTATCCCCAACTCTACCTTGATGCCTTATATTAACTATCCCACTCTGATTTTTTAGGCCTTATTTGCTCAGGCATATTATATTCATTCTTACATTCAACTGCCTCCCTAAGGACTGTATATCTACCTCCCACCTTAATAAATCTAGTTTCCCTGAATTTGCACATCCACCACATTCAACAACACTTTCTCGAGGCTTCTTACACCGTAACCATTCAAATGCAAGCCATCCATCTTATATAGATCCTTTCGCCCATCGAACTCACTCCACACGTCCACAAATTCCACACAAATCATCATACATAACCCACGCATAAAGTCATTCGCAATTATGGCCCTCCTTTTAAACATTGCACTGTCATACCATGGCAAAAGACTAATCATTCTAACTCTCTCACTCTTTTCTTTTGCTACCTCAAGCAATTTATTCAGGTCTTCTATCATTTCCATTTTGTCTCCTTTCAAATCATTCATACCTGCCACAACAATCATTTCTTTCACCCTTTCCTTTTGCTCTCTAATAGACTCAGTTACATCCTTTATGGTCGCACCAGGTTGGTACGATTTTGTCAAATCCTCTACTAACACACCTCGTACTAACAAGTCTCCATACAGCACTCTATCCTTCATTTTGTTCATGTTCACACTCATACGTCTATTTTTCCTGTCATACTTTTTATTATTGGCTGGTTCATTCAGTCGACTTTTGCTCATACACTCTAGCTGCTGTTTTGCCCTTTTTATCACACCATTCAACAACGCGATCTCACTCATTGCATGTATCTCATCTTTTTTATTCTCAGTAAAACCATTTATACTATCATTCACACTTTCTACATTCACACTCTCACAATTCTCATGTACAACCTTGCCGTTTCTTGTCATATCTCTATTTTCTTCATTCTGAAGTTTGACAAAAATATCACACTCACGATCCGAAATACTCTTCAATTTCTCATTCTCCCTACATTTTCTACACACATTCACTCCTTTATTATCATCTAACCACACTCCTACCGCACTCCGCAAAACGTACATTTAGTCTTCTTCTGCTTCATAGGCTCGTTGTTGTTCCAACTCCAAAAGGGTTTCATCATCCAGATCATTTGAATGAGAATCAATACATTCGTTCACATTGTTACAATTGAGACTTGTTAAACCAAGATCTTTGCCCATCTGCACAATTTCTGTGTTATAAAAGCAACAAAGTCCTTTGAACAATGCGGCAAGATATTGTGCCATACGGCTCTCATGTTGCTTTGAGTCACATCTTGCCAAGATTCATAAATATTTTGAATGGCATCTTTTATGTTAAACTTCTTCCAAAATTCACTCAAAGTCCAAGAATCTTCTTCTGCTGCAGCTTTAATAGCTTGAGCAAAAGTTCGTCTTAAATAGTAAACCTTGAAAGTGGAGATAACGCCTTGATCCATCGGCTGCAGAATTGATGTTGTGTTTGGAGGGAAAAAATGAATCTTGACTTTTTCATCTAAGTCAGTCTATAGAGTTGGATGGCCTGGTGCATTGTCTAATAAAAGAAAATTTTTAAAAGGAATTCTTTTTACAATAGCTTTTAACTTCAGGGCAAAAACAAGTTTTAAACCAGTCTTTGAAAATTCAACAAGTCACCCACGCTTTTTTATTTGAATGCCAATGAATAGGTAAATTGTTCTTTGTAAAGCCCTTAAGAGCTTTTGGGTTTTCTGCTCTGTACACTAGCAGTGGCTTAAATTTTAAATCACCTGATGCATTACTTCCTAGTAAAAGTGTCAATCGGTCTTTTGACACTTTATACCTAGCTTGTGTTTTTTCCTTCTCTGCTAGAAATGTGCGCGATGGCATTCTTTTCCAGAACAAGCTAGTCTCATCAGAGTTAAATATTTGATCATCTGTGTAGCCTTCCTTCTCAATAAGCTCCTTCAATTTATTGGGAAATAATTCTGCAATTTTAGTGTCAGCACTTGCGCTTTCACCTTGGATTCTTACGTTATGGAGTCTCATACGCTTTTTGAAACTGTAGAACCACCCGCAACTTGCTATAAAAGTTTCACTGGTTGTACCTCCTTCATTTTCACTTTCATTTTCTTTTATTTTGTCATATAGACTTGTTGCTTTTGCCTGGATTATCATTTGACTCAAAGGAATCTTTTTCTGATTACAATCTTCAACCCAGATAATTAGAAGGCGTTCCATATTTTCCATTGTAGAAGATCAATTTCTCGTGATTACTTTTGACATATAAGAAGCGGTGCTCATTCCATGTTGTTTAATCTTTTCTTTGCTCTGAATAATTGTTCGTACAGATGACTCATTCATTGAATTCTCACGTGCTATTTTAGCAAACAAAGTGCCATTCTCGTGACATTTCATAATTTCAAGTTTCTTCTCTAATGTCAACCACTTGCGTTTTTTTGTTACTCCAACAGTGTCTTGTTTGTTTCATCTCTTTTCACTCATACTTAAATAATAAAAAAATATTAAATACTAATATTAACATAAATAATAAAATGTCGCGGGGAAAGAATGTGTCTACATGAGAGCCAATCAAAAAACTACTGCATAAACGTGGCTCTCGACTGTCACTTGCAGTACCCGGGAGTCGCCGGTCAGTGTTGACAATGTTAGTGTATGTAATAATAAAAACCGTGTTAGACCAAAACCAGCGTTGTTCAAAACCGCACTATACATGGTATTCCTGTATTATACTTAGACTTTGCAAAGGCTTTTTATAGACACATTGCCAAAATTGTGAGAACAACACAACGAATTCTGGGAATGATGCGGAGGCCACTGACTTGCAGAAGTATGGAGATTCTGGTTTCATTGTATAAGGCTGTTGTTGGGCTACATATGGACTACTGTGCAGAGATTTGATCACCTGGTTTTCAGAAGGATAAAGTGATGGTGGAGAGGATCCAGAGGTGATTGACCAAAATAGTTTGTGATCTCTGGAATGTTGAATATGAAGAAAGGTTGAGACGATGCAATTTGCAGAGTCTAGTGCAGTGGTTCTTAACCTTTTAGAAGTCAAGGGAACACTTGTGATTATAAGATAAATTTGGGGAACACCAAAAGCATTAGGATCATAAAACTAACAATAAAAATATGCATGGACTTGCGTTTTATATAAAAGTGGAACTTATTTTAATGCGATACTTGAGCTTGTCGGCTTTTGAAGATTTCAGCAATATCAGCTGAATTGAGAAACCGAGCTCACACAAATATGATATTGAAAACTGTAACAAAATTTTCAGTTTCCTTTGTGGAGAGAGGAGAGAGCTGGATATTTGGCTTGGAAAAAATTCCATAATTTTTTCTATTCCATAGATTTAATTTTAAATTCCATAAATTTAATTTTTAGAGTACCATCCGTTGACAAGGTAACTAATTGTTCTTCTTCTTGTAAGGAAAATTCACAATACGATGTATTAACTGTGCCAAATGGATTTCATATCCAGTCATAATTATGTGCATTTAAGGAAGGAAAGTAACTTGAAATCTTTTCTTCCAATATTGTTAAATTTTCTGTTATAACGGAGATAATTCCCTCGACATTTTTATTATGGAGCAAAGGAAACATATCTACTGTATTTTTTCTGATGTGCGGTTTTTCCAAAGAGATACTTTTTTTCACTCAGAACTGTGTCATGTGACATTTTTCACCAGCAGAACACTGGTAACAGTTTGCAGAACACAAGTGTTCCAGGGAACACTGGTTAAGAACCACTTGTCTGGTGGATAGTAGGGAGTGGGGTGATATGATAGAGATATACAAGTTAGTAAGGGGTTATTATAAGATTGACGTTGAAGAGGTTTTTCATAAAATGGTGGGAGATTAGGGGAGAACAAAAGGCCATACCTAGAAGCTATATAAGGAGGGTTTGAGTAGGGGAGTGAAAACACATTTTTTGCCTGGAGAGTTGTGAATAATTGGAATGCATTGCCTGAGAGCATCGTGTCAGCAAAGAATTTTAATTTATTTAAGGTGCAGTATGATGAGCTGTGTGTATGACAGGACCTCCTAGATGAGCTCTGACTCCATTGGATCTTGGGATAATAATAATATAATGGAAGAATTCCCTGGAATTAACCTTCATCTGACCAGTCAATCTCCTCTAATACTGCCCCTTTACTTTCTTTCTTTCTTTACCATGTTTTTCACTTTCTTCGTCTTCACTTTATACTCTTTATGTTCAGATTTACACCTCTTGCATCTCCTCCATAGCATTTTCTTTTTCAATACAGCTTGCTTGATTTTACATTTCATCCATTTCACTCCTACTCTATATGGTATACATTGCTTATGTCAGATACTGCCTTATGAATTTTCATGCACTGCACATCTCCTTTACCAAACATATTGATGCTAGTTGACTACACAACTTCCCATAATCACCCTTCTTATATTTCTACATATATCTGTTTTTGTCAGTAATGTTTTCTTGTTTCACTACCTTCCAAAAACAAGTACCTCATGATCACTCTCACCAACTGGTGGCAGTGGCAGTATCTCATTAGCAACTACATCTTGTGAAGATGTTGTTGTCAATGAGCCAAATCTAAAACCCTAAAGCCTCTAGTGGCTTCAGTCACATGTTGCTTAAGATATTTATCCCTAAGAAATTTAATATACTCAGTCTCCTTGTTCTCATATACACTATCTCCTCCTTTCATTCTATATTCTTGTAATTAAAGTATATCATTAGGAACACCTTCTTTTTACATGCCCAACCAATTTGCCTGAACATTTCACAATCAGTATTCTCTACATTTCCTGGCCTATAACATCATCCTATATCAGATATATTGGCTTGTTAATTTCAACTTCACAGCACAATGATTCAAAATCTGCATGTGGAAATACTGTCAGTTTCTGCATTCTCTGGACCCAATTCCTCTGCAGTCATTAATAACACTCCCCCTTCCCTCCTGCTTCTACCTTCCTATCCTTCAGGAAAATTTTATATCCTTCCATTTCTGTTCCTGACATCACTTCATCCTCAGACAACCAAGTTTCACTTATACCAATTATCTTTGGGCATACTGACTCAATCAGTGCAATACACTCATATTTTGAATATTCCCTACATTTGTATACAAATATAACAAATCCATGTGTTTTTAAGGCCATTCTGCCAGCATCAACACTCTCTCTTCTAGCTTTTATACTCTTTGGTCTGACCACTCCTGTTTCCCTGATCCTGATACTGATTGCCATTCATGTCTGTCTCATCCTCAACTTTATATATTCCATCACTTTGTACTGTTACAACCACACTTCAAGCTTGTATCCATCTTCCTCCTGTCATACAAAGTTTAGCTGTGCTATCCTGCTTCTCTACCACCCTTAGATCGTAGCTGCATTAGGCTCTTGATTATGAGCCTTCTCAGCAAACAATAGCCTTTCTAAATTCCCAGCACCCAACTCATTGAAATGCAATTCATCAACTCTAAACCAACTTTTCTTCAAATTCACTCTACATATTCACAAACTGAACCCCCCCTCACTTTGCTTCACACTTTTTCCAATAATTCTTATGCTCACTCTTCCTTCTCTACAAAGCATCAGTTATTTGTTTCATTGTTCCGCCAGGAAAGCATGTTTTGTGTACTTTATTAGTCACGACACTTCTAATGATCAAGTCCTTGTACAATGATATATGATTATCTTTTAACTCTTTCTTCATAACACTAATTTTCTCCTTTTCATTCACATCAGCCAGTCTCTTCTGTAGGTGTTTAATTTCATCTTTCAGATGTTTCATTTCACTTCTCATTTTAATTAACTCTTGTCTAAGCACTTCTACTATGGTCCCGACTCTGGCTCCCATTTCTAATCACTCTAACCTATCAATATACGTTATATATTAATGCTTTCCTTCTCTTCATTCACTCTAACGGTCCACAAATCTTTCACATTTTGTGGTGCATAACAATTTTCACCCTGGGAAATATCCAGGGTGAAACTCGACCTTCATATCGAAGCTTTCTCTGACACTGACATGTGCTTCTTTGCAGATGCCATTTTCACAAACAGAAGAAGTACAAACAAAGCAAGAAGAATGAAGTAGTAGGAACAAGTAGCAAAAACACAATAAACAAACAAAAACACTACTGAATGACACTTGTATCCAGCATGAAAAAAATAAAGTAGCACAATTTATGATAAAAAGCCATACTATTTCAAAACACTTTTCTGAGCTTTTCATATATACCGCTAGATTCACTCATGACACTGGCGACTCTTATACTGGTATAAATTGAAGATGCCAAGAAATTATATTCTTGGTTTAATCCTTTATCCAAGTGTAAGCAAACAAAGGGATAAAGGATTAAACCAAGAATAGAATTTCTTGGCATCTTTAATTTATACAGTAGTATAACCAAGTGGAAAAACTTCCAACATCTTTTACTTTGGTGTTTTGGCTAATTTTTCTCTTGTTCCATATAAATGTAATCAAATGGCTCCAGCACCATGCCATGTTTGTTTATTGCATTGTGTATATCAATATTTATATGGAACCAAAGAGAACATTTTCACTAAAAATTGTCATTACTGAAATATTTTCCTTCTTCTATAGATTCTCCATCGAGAATGAAGTTGAAATTTTTTCATGCTCCTGCCTGTTTTCACAACATGTTATGGCATGAAAAAAATTGCTCTTTTTTTTTCATGCCATATTTGTTACAGCAATTATTCAATTTACAGTTGTTAAATAATCCTTGAAATTTGCACTGGATTTGTTTAGGAGTAATAACATCATCTGTATGATCACTATTCTGGTATCAATACTTAGATGTTGATTATCATTCATTTTGAAGTTTATGTAAGAAATGCATGTCTAGAGATAGTCGGTGGTAGATGGAGTTGGTGTTAGATGATGGATGTTGGTGGAGTAGTGGGACGAAGAGTTATAGAGTTGATGCCCTCCCTCGATGAGTCTTTGGACTCCCTGGAGGTGTGGTGTAATAATAATAATAATAGAGATACTATTATTATTATAATAGTATCTCTATTATAAATTACTGTGCCAATATTTTGCATTGGTCACCAGGGCATCTTCATAGGCACAAGAGTATGAAAGCCAGGATCCTACAGTCCTAACAGGTGCCTTCTTTGGTTGCAGTGATAGAAACTTGCTAAAAGTCTCAAAATAATAATCTCCCATGGGAATTTTTCCAGAAATAATGCCTATAATTTCCCATATTTTAGGTAAAGTAGGACAGCTCAATTTGTTCATATTTGGTGAATTGTGTAATGCTGTGGTGGATTCTAGGAATGATCTTTCTGATTTATGCCTATTCCTATCCAGTAATTTGTATCCATGGCTGAGTTCTGCATAGGATAGGTTCCTCTTTGGAAGCAGTATGAATTTTAGACAAAGCCTCCTTCCTTTCCCTAATCACTGTTGCCTTGATATAAGATCCTGTATTTATTATTTAGCAAGCTCTATCCTGTTTTAGTCTGGTTCATCTCATTTACATAAATTATATCCATGTATACCTACCTTGTTCTCTAGCTAGTTTGACTTCTTTTCCATGGATACTTCTTATAAGCTGACTTTTTGTATTTGTCCTGTCCCCTGACAAATGGGGGACTTTTTTAACCAGGTGATTTCCTAGTTGGCATGACATTTTATATTATTATTATTATTATTATTCAGGCCTCCATGGAGTCAAAAGACTCATCGAGGGGAGGTCCCCCCCCCCTAAGAAACACAAAGTTTATCATACCACTCCTTAAACTCATTGACCGTTCTCACTCCCACCACTCCATCAGGCAATGCATTCCACGGTTCAACCACCCTCCACACAAAGAAACCACTCCTTACCCTCTTGCTCACAGTTTCCTTTCATAACTTCCAGGGATGGCCTCTTGTCATCACTCCTTCCCGCTGTTCAACCAAGCAAAAGAACTCCCCAGTGTCAACCCTGTAACCACCTCTCAACAGTTTAAAAGTCTCAATCATATCACCTCTCCTTCTTCTATCCACCAAACTCTGCACTCTTCAGCCGATCCTCATAACTAACATTGTACAGTCCTGACACCATCTTTGTTATCTGCCTTTGTACCCTTTCCACAGTTAATTTATCCCCTTCAAATCCTGGAGACCAAATCTGAGAACAATAGTCTAACTGTGGGCTGATCAGAGACTTATACAAAAGGAATGATAACCTTTTTATCTCTGCAGGTCAGTGTCCTTCTCATAATTGCAGCAATCCTCTGTGTTACCTTCACCACCTTTGCAATATGTCCCCTAAAGTTCAGGTTTCTATCAATCATCAACCCCAGATCTCTTGTCTCCCCTACTTCCTCCAGTATAACTCCTCCCATAGAGTATGCAGCATCCCATTGATGTTTCCCAAACCTCAAGACCTTACATTTTGCTGCATTAAACTGACACCCCCATTTTCATTTGCCCATCTATCTAGCTTATTTAAATTCTCTTGCAGGGCTACCACATCTGCATTATTACTAATAATCCTTCCCAGCTTCGCATCATCCGCAAACAACTGAATATCCCCTTGCAATCCACTGGCAGTGCATTGATATAAAGGTTAAACAATATAGGTCCTAGTACTGAGCCCTGTGGGACCCCACTTGTAACCCTCTGCTTCCTTGAAACTGCTCCACCATACACAACTCTCTGATACCTATCAGACAGCCAATCCTGAATCCAGCTGACCAATCTGACATCCAGACCCATGTGCTGCAACTTAAATATCAGCTTATCATGTCGCACCCTGTCAAATGCCTTCGCTAAGTCTAAGAAAATTGCAGTATATGCCTTTCCTTCATCTAATGTTCTTGTAACTTTATTATAAAAGGCTAGCATATTGCTAAAACAAGAGCGCCCTTTCACAAATCCATGTTGACTCTCACAGATAACATTACCCTCATCTGCCCAATTCTGTATACGGTCCCTCACTACTTTCTCCAAGATCTTAACAACTACTGATGACACACAGATTGGCTTATAATTAGACACTTCCAGTCTGTTACCACCCTTATGCAATGGCACTATCTTATCTTCCTTCCATTCCCTGGGCACCTTTGCTGAAGCCAGACTTTCATTGAAAAGCCAGGTTAAAGGCTCTGTCAGTTCCCTAGCACATTCTCTCAAAACTCGTGGTGAAATACCATCCACTCCCACAGTTTACTGACATCCAGAGTACTCTCCTCCTGTACCTCTAAACCTCGAACCAGCCCTATCCCTCTAGCATTAAAACTGACTCCTCTAGGATGAAACACTCCAATAAAGTGTTCATTGAACAATTCCACTATGTCCTCTGCATCAGTCACTCTATTCCCATTTTTATCCCACAATATCGTTCTTCCACAGTCATTTCTCCTCCTACTGGCCACATAGCTAAAAAATTCCCTAGGGTTTTCTTTGGATCTTAAGGCCAATCTCCTCTCATATTCCAGTTTCGCTTTCCTTACCACACTAGTCACTCTTCTGGGCTGTGTCTTATATTCTTCATGCATCTTCTCTTCACCTGTCTCCTTATATCTCTTCCATAGCCTCTTTTTCGCATGCAATTCCTGTTTAATATTGTTTGTCATCCACTTTACTCCAAATTGTGTCCTCTTCTTCACTCGTGGTATACAACTTACCATTGCTACTAACAAATATTCTTTCACAATTTCCCACGCAGTAATGATATCCTGGCCTTCCCATTCCTCCCTCCATGAAACTTCCTGAAGTTGACATCTAAGACTATTATAATCACCTGCATTATAATTCCAATTCTTGTACCATTATGTTCGTTTCTTGTTTAAATCAATACAGAATATAGTTTGGTTGACTGAGACATTGACTGCCAGCTCACCCTCATTCATTCAATATCCTGTGGATACCTCTTAATCGGGTGCTTCATGTGAAGGTAATGATTAATATTAGGTCAGAAGCCCCAGTAGAAACTTTTTTTATATATAATTTGGTTTATTGTATTTAAATCTGTTATAGAGTACGTTTTCTTAAATCCTGCTTGCTTATGTGATTTGATCGAAATAACTTGAGATCCTGTTTCAATCATTCTGATAAACAACTTATAATTAGAGGAAATAAAACTCATTGAGATATTCCTTTTACACATGCACAGTCTGTTATAGAATGAAACAGTTATATATATATATATATATATATAAGTTTTTTGTTTTTTTACCTTGGGAATAATGTATATTAGGGTTACCAAGTAATTTTATAAACTTGGTATAAACAATAAATTTTTTATAAACCGTGATCTTTCAATTATCATCATCATCATCAGTTTCCTGATATGTACCCTCAAGAGATATACAGGGATTATACATTATATACTAATAATCTCCTATTAACAATTTTCCTCCAAATTAACCTATTACTTGTCAGCACTGAAATATTGTTGTATCTAACATTTCGTTCTTCTATGACACTTGTAATTGAATCAATTCACCTGGACCTTAGTCTTCTTCCAGTTTTGCTAATCTTTTTTCTCCCATTCTGTATCACCTTAGATTAACTCTGCTTACATATTCTTGAATGCAAACAATGTCAAGTTCCTTCCTAATTGTTCATTTTAAATAAACTTTACAATTAATGCCATTTTTTTCAGACTCCTAATTTTTCTCAGAATCCTCATATCTGTAGTCTTCGATCAAGTGCTTTATTTCTAACCCAACTCTCAAATCCACAACTTAAAACTGGTTTGAACACTTGTCTTGTATACTGCTTATTCTGTTGTCTATTTACAAATTTAATTTGCTGTCTTCACTAAAAACCGTATCTAAATAGTTGGCAGATGAAGTTTTTCTATGTTCTTGCTTATTTTCATAGTGTTTATTCTTTTTCATCTCTGATTTTCATGCCAAATGCATGCAATTTAGTTAGAGAATCCCTGAAGACTTGCACTGGATGTGTTTAGGAGTAAGCATAAAACAATCCTGATATCAGGATTAATGACACTTTCTTTCATAATACAATCCATATAGATGATGAATAAGAGCGGAGATAATGTGCATCCATGTCTTAACCCTGATTTTACATCAAACGATTGAAGTAAATACTTCCTGTATTTCCTTCAGTTCTAATTGCTGATTGCTCTGTATAATGTTCCATTTAGTTGATGTAATTGTAGTGTTTGTAAAAACTCTTCTCTGGGCTACTTGTTGTATGCCTTTTCCAGATCTACAAATCTAATTACAGATCCTTGTTATATTCTCATGATCTCTCAACTATTCATTGTAAGGTATAAATCTGATCTTGATAACCTCTATTTGACCTGAATCCAGCTTGTTCTTCTCCAAGTTTCTCTTCCACAATTTTTCTCATCCTCTTTTCACACATGCTTGCATAAGTCTTACCTGGAACACTTAGTAGAGAAATTCCTTTGTAATTCTCACATTCAGCTTTATTCCCTTTTTTTATAGATCTCTACTCCAGTCATCTAGAATTCGACCTTCTGATCAGATTCTCTAAATTTTGCATTGTAGCCAATGGAAACATCTATACCTCTTTCAATTATCTGTCCTTGAAATAACCAAGCTCTCAGTGTACTAATCCTTAAATGGTTTAGCATGCCATCTGACTGCTGGAATAGCATTATGTTTAAATATTCTACTGTTAACCAACTAGTAGTTCAATTTCCCAACATGATCAGATCATTGATGGGAAATTGAACTACTAGGCATTCCCAATCTTGGTATTGCTGATGTCCATGATATTTTTCATTTTGCCTCATTACATGTCCATACCATCTTAATAGCACTTCTTGTATTTTGTTTGTAATTGCAGTCACCTTTACAGTATCTCTGATGTGTTCATTCCTCACCTGATCTTTCCTTATTACTTCACACATCCATTGAAGCATCCTCATTTCTGTAGCACTAATCTTGCTTTCATTGGACTTCTTCATAGGCAGTGTGTCCATTCCATATAACATTGTAGGTCTCACTACCGTTCTGTATATTTTTCCTTTCAATTTCATTGGAACTTTCTTAAATTAAATTATTATTATTATTTGTCACCTCCAGGGAGTCCAAAGACTCATTGAGGGACGACATCTGCTCTACAGCTCTGCTTCCACCACTGTGACCGCAACTACACCAACACCATCTACGCCCAACCACCACAACTGGTATTCCCACAGACAATCACAAACATCCATGCCCATGGTGGGATTCAAACCCACAGCCTCTTGGCTGGAGAGCAGACACGCTAACCACTCGGCCAGCCAGGCTTGCACAGCCTTCACACAAAATTCCTGACATTTCTTTCCAATTCTTCCATCCTGCTTGAATTCTGTTATTGACTTCCCTTTCCACTTCACCTTTACTATCCACTTTCAGTTATTTTTTCTGAAATCATCTATTTCTTTTTTTTTTTTTTTTTTTGAAGATTTTTTCAAATGTTCTAATCTCTCACTGATACTAAAATCAGTAGTAAAGTTTTTATTTCATTTCATTGTTTATAAATTAAATTAAAAATGCCATAAATTATATTCTTGTTTAATCCTTTATCCAAGTATAAGCAAACAAAGTTTGGATGAAGTTTCTTCATGACCGAGCTACTTAAATATAGTGGCTAATGATTTCACATTAATGCCTTGATATCCCATAATGCAAAACACACATCCTTTTGGATGTGTATAATGCTTTCAAAACTGGTCTAGGCCACTACCCAGACTGATTTCAAACTTTATAGAATTGAGATCTAATCTCAACTTTCACTACTTGTATATGGAATATATATGACTTCTGCATTATTTCAACCTTGGCATCTTTTCTTGATCTGCTCCCATTGATAAAACCTCAATTAAAGGTCAAATCCAGTCTGGATAGTCACCCTTTCCATAATGCATAACATTATATGCCCAAAAGGATGTGTAGTTTGCAATATAGGATACTAAGGCAATTAATGTGAAGTCATTATCCACTATATACAAGTAAACTATTTGTAAAGAAACTTCATATGCAAACTTTGTTTGCTTACTCTTGGATAAACGATTAAACAAGAATTTAATTTCTTGGCATTTTTAATTTAATTTACGATCAAACAATCCTTTCTTTTAGCATTACACAGTGATCAGCATTCATTTTAGAAATTATGGACTTTACAACTGTGTTATAAATAACTATTTTAATTTCCCGACGTTTCGACCTTCATATGAAGGTCATCATTTGGAGTATATACAAGGACAAGCTGAGTTACATTTCACACAGTATGCTAAAGAGACAATGATTTGATCAACGGTTATTCTACTGGCATGACCTCTAGTGCAGCTATAATATATATATATATATATACTGACTTAGATCTGAGAACTGGAAAAAACAGTTAAATTTATTCAAAACGTAACATGTTTCACCGGATTGTCCAACTTCTTCAGGTGTGAGAACATAGAAAGCAAATAAAAAACACTATAAGAAACATTGTATCACTATAAAAACGACTATTATAAAATTCAGTTAGCTTTGAACTGTAGCTACAGTCTGTGTTGAAGTTCTATTGTTGGGCATCTGCGTGCGGCTGACTTCACGAGTGTGCCAATATTGGATAGCAGAGCTGAAAGAGTCTGGTACATTATAACTAAGGTTATTATTTATATGATGAGGGTCCAAAACAATTTCCTTAGATTCGACTATGCAGCGTTCTACCTTGTCATGGCCTATATGAAGATTTGAAGTTGTTGTCCAGTTTATCTCATGTTGACGGCCTTCATCATTTGTATTTACTAAAAACAGTACATGGCTTGAGCACTTGCTCTAGTTCTTTTGTAGGCAATGTCTCTCTGGTGTTTTTCCAGATGTAGGAGGATGGATTTTTCAGTTTGGCCATAGTATCGTTTCCCCCAGTCACACGTGATTTTGTACACTCCTGGGAATTGTAGATGGTTGTGAGCCTGTTAATATTTGCTTAAAATTGATCTTAGTTTAGGAAGAGTAGAGAAGCAGGTTTTTATATTGAACTTTCATAAAATTCTTCTTAGTTTTGTGGAGAGCGAGCTGATGTGTGGTAAGGAGATATAACCTTTGGTGGTTGTCTTGAGTTTCTGAGTTGTTTTGATGGCGGCGGTATAGATGCTTATTAATAGTTTTCGACGAGTTGCCATTACTTGTATCACTATAAATTGTGAAGGTTCTTTGTAGATGTTGTAGTTAATTTTTTAGCTCTGAACAAAAGAACAAATTTTTGAAAAAGGTCTCAATTTTGTCCTTGCACCTAAAACTATTCCCAAGGAAATGTTCTTAACTAAGATGGAGAAAACTGCATCACTACTTCCTGCTGCAGACGCCAGTTTACTTCACATGGAAGCAATACTTGCGATTAACAATGCAAGATGACAACATCTCCCTTGGCGAAAGGCTAGCCATAAAAAGTCTTAAGAATAACAAAGACATTGTTATCATACAAGCTGACAAGGGCAATGCAACTGTAGTGCTAAATAAAACAGATTACCATGACAAAATCTTGGCATTATTACAGTCAGATACATACTTGGAAATTGAGAGAGATCCAACGAGGGAGATACATAACAAAACAAACATCCTCTTACAAAAAGCCACGGAACTTCCACGAAATATATGCCTTGCCACTCGCTCTTTACATCCACTCATTCCAAGGTTATATGGTCTCCTGAAGATACACAAAGAAAACTACCCACTGAGACCTGTCATGGATGGTATTGACTCGCCTACCTACAGCTTATCTAAGTTTCTGGCTTTCCTTAAAAGGTTTTACAGGAAATTCTTCTTCATATATAAAAAACTCAACAGATTTCGTCTCAAAAATCAAAAATTTAAAACTCCAGCCTTCAGATATCATGGTGAGCTTTGACATGATGGCTCTCTTTACAAACGTTCCAACTCAAGAGGTTCTCGATATTTTAAAGAACAAAATTTCAAAAAAGATGTTTTCCTTGCTATCACATTGCGTTCACTCAGGCTACTTTCAATATGAGAAAAAAGTCTTCAAACAAAATAAGGGATTGGCAATGGGCAGCCCCATGTCTCCTATATTAGCTAACATCTTTTTTGAAGATTTCAAACAAAAGGCAATCTCCTCAGCTACTCTTAAACCAAAAATTTGCCTGAGATTTGTAGATGACATATTTCTTATCTGGGAACAAGGCACCGATAATCTTCAGTCTTTTTTAAATCATTTAAACAACTTCCACCAAGACATCAAATTAACAATGGAGGTTGAAGAAAATGGATCTCTTCCCTTTCTGGACATAAGACTTACTAAGACATCTGATTCCATAAAAATCTCAATCTTTAGAAAATCTACACACATAGATAGATTATTACATGCGTCCTCACATCACTATCCTGCACAGAAAGTGGGTATCATCTCAACTCTAGTACATCGTAAGTCAGTATATATAAATATAAACATATCCCAATTCCGAGTTAATATTACAAATTGTTGTGTGTGTGTGTGTGTGTGTGTGTGTGTGTGTGTGTGTGTGTGTGTGTGTGTGTGTGTGTGTGTGTGTGTGTGTGTGTGTGTGTGTGTGTGTGTGTGTGTGTGTGTGTGTGTGTGTGTGTGTGTGTGTGTGTGTGTGTGTGTGTGTGTGTGTGTGTGTGTGTGTGTGTGTGTGTGTGTGTGTGTGTGTGTGTGTGTGTGTGTGTGTGTGTGTGTGTGTGTGTGTGTGTGTGTGTGTGTGTGTGTGTGTGTGTGTGTGTGTGTGTGTGTGTGTGTGTGTGTGTGTGTGTGTGTGTGTGTGTGTGTGTGTGTGTGTGTGTGTGTGTGTGTGTGTGTGTGTGTGTGTGTGTGTGTGTGTGTGTGTGTGTGTGTGTGTGTGTGTGTGTGTGTGTGTGTGTGTGTGTGTGTGTGTGTGTGTGTGTGTGTGTGTGTGTGTGTGTGTGTGTGTGTGTGTGTGTGTGTGTGTGTGTGTGTGTGTGTGTGTGTGTGTGTGTGTGTGTGTGTGTGTGTGTGTGTGTGTGTGTGTGTGTGTGTGTGTGTGTGTGTGTGTGTGTGTGTGTGTGTGTGTGTGTGTGTGTGTGTGTGTGTGTGTGTGTGTGTGTGTGTGTGTGTGTGTGTGTGTGTGTGTGTGTGTGTGTGTGTGTGTGTGTGTGTGTGTGTGTGTGTGTGTGTGTGTGTGTGTGTGTGTGTGTGTGTGTGTGTGTGTGTGTGTGTGTGTGTGTGTGTGTGTGTGTGTGTGTGTGTGTGTGTGTGTGTGTGTGTGTGTGTGTGTGTGTGTGTGTGTGTGTGTGTGTGTGTGTGTGTGTGTGTGTGTGTGTGTGTGTGTGTGTGTGTGTGTGTGTGTGTGTGTGTGTGTGTGTGTGTGTGTGTGTGTGTGTGTGTGTGTGTGTGTGTGTGTGTGTGTGTGTGTGTGTGTGTGTGTGTGTGTGTGTGTGTGTGTGTGTGTGTGTGTGTGTGTGTGTGTGTGTGTGTGTGTGTGTGTGTGTGTGTGTGTGTGTGTGTGTGTGTGTGTGTGTGTGTGTGTGTGTGTGTGTGTGTGTGTGTGTGTGTGTGTGTGTGTGTGTGTGTGTGTGTGTGTGTGTGTGTGTGTGTGTGTGTGTGTGTGTGTGTGTGTGTGTGTGTGTGTGTGTGTGTGTGTGTGTGTGTGTGTGTGTGTGTGTGTGTGTGTGTGTGTGTGTGTGTGTGTGTGTGTGTGTGTGTGTGTGTGTGTGTGTGTGTGTGTGTGTGCGTGCGTGTGCGTGTGCGTGTGTGTGTGTTTAGAGAGAGAAGAGAGACATCTCTTACAAAAGATCTCATGCAACTGCGTTATCCAGTCATGTTCTTTTTTCAAATAATCCTAATGATGATCAACAAATTAATTAGAAGAAACACACGTATAAACCACAGTGAAAATTATTTAATTGTAAATATTTCATCCTAAGTATCTTAGGACATCATCAGTACAGTATTTAAACAAAATTAGGAATAACATACAGTTAGGGCGCATGATTACAGTAGAATCTCATGAAAATGTGCATAACGTGCTAAAGTAGTACAAAAAAACAAACAAAAAAAAAAACGTTAATTATTTAACACAATTTTGTATTAAATTGTGTTAAATTAATACATCAAATTAACAATGGAGGTTGAAGAAAATGGATCTCTTCCCTTTCTTTTCACTGTGGTTTATACATGTGTTTCTTCTAATTATGAATGATACAAAATTGTGTTAAATAATTGACGTTTTTTTTTTTTTTTTTATACTACTTTAGCACGTTATGCACATTTTCACGAGATTCTACTGTAATCATGCGCCCTAACTGTATGTTATTCCTAATTTTGTTTAAATACTGTACTGATGATGTCCTAAGATACTTAGGATGAAATATTTACAATTAAATAATTTTCACTGTGGTTTATACGTGTGTTTCTTCTAATTATGAACGCACCACAGGTTTCGTTATTTAAAAAAGATGATCAACAAAGCCACTCCGTTTGCTCGGATAGATCAGAAAATATTTTTCGCTGTGATGATGAGTTTGAGAGAAAAATTGTAGAATCAAGGGAAATCCTGCTGAACCCTGTCCACTTAAACAACAATTGTTATAACATCCCAGATAGCCTTGCTGCAGTTATTCAATATTGGCATTCATGTGAGCCTGCATGCACACTTGCAATATATATTGCAAGTGTGCATGCAGGCTCATTATATATATATATATATATATATATATATATATATATATATATATATATATATATATATATATATATATATATATATATATATATATATATATATATAATTAAATAAAAATACAAATAAAATAAATAAGTAATTAATTAGAAACTTCATTAAAGTTATATTCTATTTAAGATAACATCAGAGAAACATTCTTTCATATAGATAGTTTTCTTACAGTAACAATGATGTCCTAATTTAACATGAATTGTTATATTAGGTTATATTATAACCTATATGTTATATTATATCTGGATTAACTCTTAGGGAGAAAGGTTCCGTAGTAGAATATGTGCCTTCCATATGCTTAGGATTTTTAGACCATCATTATTGTTAAGATTAGGGTGATTGATAAGAATTTGAGGAGTTCCTTAAATTTACGTTCATACCATGTTTTGGTGTGATGTAAACAACTGGTGCTTTTCCAGTCAATTCTATGTAAAGTGTTCAGGGCATAATCAGAAAGGCCAGCTTCACCATTGTTGTCGTTTATGTTCCTTTTGTCTGATAGGAATTGTGCATCCTGTTTCCCTATATAGATAGATATATGGTGATAGATTACAAGTGCAATAAATATGGGTAGGCCAGCAGAGGGAGTGGGTCTTTGGATGAGTTGAGTAAGCTTTTTAATTTTGCAGGAGATTTAAAGGTGGCTTTAAGGTTGTATTTCTGTAGTATTCTGTTTATTTTATCTGATGTCCCTTTAATGTATAGAATGGTTATAGTTTATTGTAGTCTAGTTTATCTTTGTTTTTTAGTGAGTTCTTGTAGAGAATTTTGTTGATAGTGTTTTGGCTGTAACCATTTTTTAGGAAAATATTGCTGATAGCTTTAAATTCATCTTTAAGCACTTATTCATTGGAGCAAATCTTCAAAGGCCAGTTTTTTAGAGTATTAATGAAAAAAACTAGGTTTTTTTTCATTAATGACACCTAGTTTTTAGACTAGATAATCCAGATATAACAATTATCATGTTAAATTAGGACATCATTGTTACTGTAAGAAAACTATCTATATAAAAGAATGCTTCTCTGATGTTATCTTAAATAGAATATAACTTTGGTGTAGTTTTTAATTAATTTTTTAATTTTATTTGTATTTTATTTAATTTATATATATATATATGACAGAATGATCATTGACTCGGTTAACATACATAGTTTTAGGGAAAAAATTGAATGACTAGAACCGAGATTTAATTAAAAAGGTTTTAATATAAACACACTACTAGTTTCGGCCTGTAACAGCCTTCTTCAGGTGACATTATAAAAGAAAAAACACTAAACATTGAGGGTTAAAAGACTATGAACAACATAGACAGTCTTTATACATAATTAACATTAAAACGTTGTAGTTGTATTTGAAGCTGTTCTTTCATTTGTTGCATTGTTGGGAGAGTGCGTGCTTGCTGTATCACATAAACGCCAGTACATGATTACAGCTGAATGACTATCCGGGAGGAGATAGGTTAACCTTCTACGTATTGAATCAATCTTTATTATCAATAACGCAAAACCACCTGCAGACAACATTACTTCAACTGAACGCAAAGCTATTAAAAGTTTAAAAAAGAACAGAGATGTAATCATCCTCCCTGCAGATAAAGGAAATGCAACAGTCATCATGAACTCCGAAGATTACAAGAATAAAATGATTGAATTACTACATAATGATACCTACTCAATACTTGAGAGAGATCCAACTCGTGAACTTCAAAATCGTACAAACAACTTATTAAAAACAACAACTGAATTATCCCGAAACGTCCGTTTATCTCTACGCTCTCTCCATCCGTTAATTCCTCGCATATATGGTGTTCCTAAAATCCATAAAGAGAACACCCCATTACGCCCAATTGTAGAAGGTATCGATTCTCCTACATACAATCTTTCAAAATACCTTGCCAAATACCTCAAAAGTTTTTCAGGGAAATCACCTTCCTTTATCAAGAACACTACAGAATTTGTTACATACATCAAGGATATTACAGTTGATGAAAATGACATCATGGCTAGCTTGGACATAACTTCTTTGTTCACTAATGTCCCAACAGATGAAGTCCTAACATTACTCAAGGACAAGATATCCAAAAAAATGTTAGCCTTGCTTACACATTGCATCAGGTCCGGTTACTTCAAATTTCAAGATAATATATTTAAACAAAATCATGGACTGGCTATGGGTAATCCTCTATCTCCTGTTCTTGCAAATATTTACTTAGAAGATTTTGAAACCAAGGCTATCTCTTCCTTTATTTTAACACCTAAAGTTTGGAAACGTTATGTGGATGATGTCTTCATTGTCTGGAGCCATGGACATGAATCCCTTATGGTTTTCCTCGAACATCTCAATAGCCGACATCAAAGTATTAAGTTTACTGCTGAGCTTGAAACGGATAATTCCTTGCCTTTTCTTGATGTCAAACTGACTCGCTCTTCTGCTGGTAAACTAAAAATATCGATATATAGAAAACCCACACATACCAACAGATATCTGCACAGTCAATCCCATCATTTCCCTCCTCATAAGCTTGGAATAATTTCCACCTTGGGACATAGAGCTCGTTCTCTTCTTGATGATCCAAATGAACTGCTTACAGAAATAAACCATCTGAAAACTTCTTTCGAAGTTAATGGATATTCCAAGAAAATCATTAACAAATTCCTTCTTAATCCTCCCAGACATCACTCAGAAGAAACAAATAGATTCAAAAGCAATATATCTATTCCTTACATAAGTACTGTTTCACATAAATTAGCAAAAGTTCTAAAAAAATACAATATCAGAACCTTGTTCACTCCACTTCCAAAGATCCGTTCCTTAATTAGCCACCCAAAACCTTGTCATCATCAACTCAAATACCCTGGCGTATATAAAATATTATGTGACTGCGATATTCCTTATTTCGGGCAGACAGACAAATCTATCGAAATGCATATGGAAGAACACATGAGAGACATTACTTACAAAAGACAGCGAGCAAGTGCATTATCAAGTCATATCCTCTTCTCGGCTAATCCTAATGATGATAACCAAAGTCACAAAGTCTGCTGGGAAAAATCTACAAACATCTTCCGTTGCAGTGACGAAATAGAGAGAAAAATTGTGGAATCGAGAGAAATCATCTTCAATCCTGTTCATCTAAATAACAACTTAAGCTACAACCTCCCGGATAGTCATTCAGCTGTAATCATGTACTGGCGTTTACGTGATACAGCAAGCACGCACTCTCCCAACAATGCAACAAATGAAAGAACAGCTTCAAATACAACTACAACGTTTTAATGTTAATTATGTATAAAGACTGTCTATGTTGTTCATAGTCTTTTAACCCTCAATGTTTAGTGTTTTTTCTTTTATAATGTCACCTGAAGAAGGCTGTTACAGGCCGAAACTAGTAGTGTGTTTATATTAAAACCTTTTTAATTAAATCTCGGTTCTAGTCATTCAATTTTTTCCCTAAAATATATATATATATATATATATATATATATATATTTATATACTAAGGGGAGATCTGCCACCTATGGTGCCACCCCGACTTCCGGGCTGGTAAGCCGGTTCTCCATTGTTTTGAAACGTGCAATAAATTGTTGTCTCATGAAGACGAACACATTGTTGGACATGAAACGTTTCAAATTTCGGCTTATCGGCTTAACCTGACTCAAAACAATGAAGAGACAAAAAACGTGACATAAAAACGTTTCAAATTTCGGCTTATCTTTTTATATATAGACAGTGGATATATATATATATATTATATTTTCACTATAATAACCGTTGATCAAATCATTGTCTCTTTAGAATTCTGTGTGAAATGTAACTTAGCTTGTCCTTGTATATTTGTACTCTCCTCCCTGACGCCTACGGCGCCCCCCGAGTTCCGGACAGGTAGGCTGGTTTTCCTTGAATTCTGATGACTCGAATTTTGAAGACTCGAAAGGGGGGGGGGGCCTGGCACCTACAGTGCCCAATCCCCCGAGTTCCGGACTGGCAGGCCGGTTCTCCTTGAATTCTGATGACTCGAATTTTGAAACTTCAACACGTTTCAAATAACTTGACAAAAAACATGACACAAAAACGTTACAAAAAAGGCTTATCATTTTAGATTATAGAGTGGATATACTCCAGATGATGACCTTAATATGAAGGTCAATTAAATTTTAAAAAATTTTAATTGGAAAATTAAAAAAAAAAAATATATATATATATATATATATCTACCCTATATATATAAAATGATAAGCCTTTTTATGTCACATTTGTATGTCACGTTTTTTAAACATTTTGAAACTCAGGGGCTGCCCTGAGTGTCGAGTCATCAGAATTCAAGGAGAACCGGCCTACCAGTCTGGAACTCAGGGGGTTTGGTGCCAGGGGGAGCCCTTTTGAAGACTCGACACCCAGGGGCTACCTTAGGCGCCAGGAGGTAGAACCCCCTTTCGAGTCATCAGAATTCAAGGAGAACCAGCCTACCAGTCCAGAACTCGTGGGGTTGGGCACCAGGGGGGGGGTGGAACCCCCTTTCGAGTCTTCAAAATTCAAGTCATCAGAATTCAAGGAGAACCGGCCTACCAGTCTGGAACTCGGGGGGTGGGGTGCCAGGGGAGGTGGAACACCCTTTTGAGTCCTCAAAATTCAAGTCATCTGAATTCAAGAAGAACCAGCCTACCAGTCCAGAACACGGGGGGGGGGGTGCCAGGGGAGGTGGAACACCCTTTTGAGTCCTCAAAATTCAAGTCATCTGAATTCAAGAAGAACCAGCCTACCAGTCCAGAACACGGGGGGGGGGGGTGCCAGGAGGACATAGCCCCCTAGTATATATATATATATATATATGACTTATGCACCCAACCTTGGTATCTTTTCTGGGCCTCGCTCACACTGGGCATTGTTCACTCTGATGGTGGATTTCCTTCCTTCCTTGAGAGTAAAGTGGTTCTACTTCAGTTGTAGATTTTTGCTTGTCACTGGGTGGAGCTATTGCTGAGTTTCCTGCCCTAGAGTAATTCAGGTCAGGAGTAATGAGTTTTTAGTAGCGATCCTTTGAAGTAACTCACTGAGATTTAAAGTTATCTTGTAGATTACTTAAAGGTTTTGGCTGCACTTTAACAGTACCTCAACAAAGGTCAAAACTGGCTCTGAATACCTTCCCATAATGCATAGCATTATACACACCCAAAAGGATGTGTGCTTTGCATTATGGGATACTAAAGCAATTAATGTGAAGTCATTAGCCAATATATACAAGCAGACTATTCATGAAGAAACTTCACATGCAAACTTTGCTTGCTTACTCTTGGATAAAGGATTAAACAAGAATATAATTTTTGGCATTTTAATTTAATTTATTTCATTTTTGTTTTAAATAATAAATAATTTTAAATGTGCCTCCATAGCAGTTAGTATCAATAATGCCCTTTTGTTGCAATGGAGTGACATGATTAAGAGGGTGATGGACTTAGACTTACATCAAAGAATAGTGTATGTAACAAAATAGAATCCATGTGATGTAGGTGATTACTGGTGTACTACAGAACTGTGTGTTTGGATGCAGCTGTTTCATTAATGATTTAGGGAATGATTTTAGGGGAGAATATCCATTGCTGATGATGTAAAGCTGGGGAGGAGGGGAGTGGTAGTGATTATAATTATTATTTTCATCATATCTTCATGGAATCAAAATACTCATTATGGGAGGTCCATTCTCTCTTTCTCTCTCTCTCTCACACACACACACACACACACACACACACACACACACACACACACACACACACACACACACACACACACACACACACAGAGTTCATTATACTGTGACTTAAATGCATTCACTGTCTCTGCACTCATCAGACTTTCAGGCAATGCATTTTAATCGCCTATTACTCTGCACACAAAAAAACCTAATCCTCACCCCCATATTCAGCTTCACATACCTCATACTCACTCATCATCAGTGTTCCTTCTTCCTTCCCACTTCGTTATGTTACTTTCACAAGGATGAAATATCTTAATAAATTACTCATTTAAAATCTCCACTATATCCTTCTCACTGGTTATCATTCCATCATTGCCACTAACAGTATTATCCTTCCATAATTATTCTTTCCTCTGTTGGCCACATGTCAAAAAACACTCCCTGGGATTTCTTTTGCCTTCATTAGCTAACCAGGCAAATCACCTTCTTGCTTGCTCTTTGTATTCCTCACACATTTGATTATTGCTACTCATCTTGTTCTGTCTCCATAATTCCTTTTTCTTCCAAATAATTGCATGCTTTATTGCTTCAGTCATCCATTTCACACCTACCTTATGTTATCTCCTGAATTTGGAATACATTCAGACATTTCCTCTGCCAGATACTTCCTGAGTAGAAACCAAGCAGTGATCTCTTTCCCATCCAATTCCTCATTCCATGATATAGCTACAAGCCACCTCCTGAGTTTGTCTTAATCATCAGCATTATAGTTATAAAAATCAAGTGGATATTAGATCCAGCATTATTTCAAAGCCGAATGGAGAAATTTGAAAGTTTCATAAAAATAAGTTGACCAGAGAGCTTATGGGAATACACCCACTGGCATTTTTATGAAACTTTCCAAGTTTCTACATTCGGCTTTGAAATAATGCTGGATCTAATATCCACTTGATTTTTATAATTTTTGCATCGCCGAACTGAAACCTTTTGGCTCTTTATTTTAGTAAATTAACATTATAGTTTCACATATATCTCTTTTTCACAAAAGTTCTGGTACTGCTGGCCACTACCCAAGTGATGTTATTGTAAAGGAGATGTTAAATAACATCTTTTGATGAGATAATTAAATCTAAGACTCTTGATCGTGCTGTGCCCGTTGTTATGTATTGCCTAAGATACTGTCCCTCAAACACTCAAGAAAGTTATTCTTTTTCCTCCACATAATATCTCTTCATTCCAGTCTATATTACCATAATTAAAATCAACCCTTTCTTATTATCCAGACAAGTTTGCCTATACATTTCCTTCTCACTGCTCTCTACGTTACCATCTAAAGTAACACCCAACTAAATAATTCATCTTGTTCACCTCCACCTCACACCTTACTGCTTCAAAACTGCTGCCACTATTTGCTCCTTGCATCTCCACCTTGGATGGGCACAACTCCTCTGCTACCATCAGTAGCATTCATCCTGCCTTTCTATCCTGTATATCTTCACAGAAAACAACATATCACTGCTGTTGATTAATTTTAACGGTATAGATGAAACACAGACTGATAAGAAAATAACTATTTATTAACTTATTGCTGATATTTTGCTGCTATTCTATCCAGCTTCTTCAGAGCATAAAAACAGTTTGTCACAGTAGACGAGACAACTGCAATCCGGTATAACAATGGGATTAGTTTGAACAATTGTAACATGCAGCACAAAGACTAAAGTCCTAATTAGACACCATCTATGTTGAGGGAGAGAAAAAAAAATGGAGATAGAAAGCAGGTATTAATTTGGTCTTAAGATGACTGTCTCCCAAATCTTGGCCAAATTTATATAGCCATACTTGTTGATGTTTGTAGTATGTTTCAAGGCTTCTGTTAATTCCATGAACAACCTCTCTGACTTGTAAAAGCTTCTGTGCAGCACTTTAGTTTTCTTCTAATCGATCCTGTATGCAGGGGGTATCCAAAACATGGTCTGCTAGACCTGACATTGCTGAATATATTTTTTATGTTCACTGAGGCAGATATCCACAGTTCTTCCTGTCTGTCCATAGTAGGAGACAGTCATCTTAAGACTAAATTAATATCTGCTTTCTCTCTCCATTTTTTTTTCTCTCCCTCAGCCTAATGGCCCTAATTAGGACTTTAGTCCTTGTGTTGCACATTACAATTGTTCAAAAGATGCTGGATAGAATACCAGCAAAATATCAGTAGTAAGTTAATAAATAGTTATATTCAGGCTATGTTCGCATCTATACCATTAAAATTAATTAACATGCACAATGAATACATAAGCCTTCCCACATGTTTAACATATCTCTCCATCTCCATTCCTGTTAGAATGTCATGCTTGTCCAAACATGTCTCACTTATTTCCATAATTTTGGGGTAAATGAAATTGTATCGACACTATAATTTCATTCCTCTTATTCCGTGTATTTCTGGAATTCGTAAACATACACACTAGCTCATTTCTGGCTTATAACAAGTCCTACTGTCCCCCCCACTTCTCAGATATGACCCTTCCCTCTTCATATCCCCCCCCAGCTATTCATCTCTATCATCACTAACCTTCCATCTCTCCTTGACCTAAATGTCACCTCCACGTCCTTGGGCATATCAACCGTGTCTTGCACACTTGCACATCCACTCTTGTATCCATTATCCACATTTCTCATTCAGTATCTCCCTGTCCATCTCGAAATCCCCTATACACACACACCATTTCCCTGCCTCTCTTGTGTTCTTCACTCTCATTCTTTCACTCATGCCACTCACCTGTCCATTCACAAGCTCTCTCCTACCTACTCTCCTGCTCTTCCACATTAGTTCTTGCTTTCTCAGGTCTTTCTTTTACTTCTGTCATTACTTTCTCTTATAGCAACAGTTTCTCCAGCTGACCTGCATCAAAATCCAATTAAATGCAGCTCATATCTTTTATACAGCTCCATCTATTCTATCTCTAATTCTTCCCACACACACACACACACACACACACAAAAAAGTACTCTTTTCTCTTCATATAATTCTTAATAACTGTGATATAGAGATCCTGCAGGGTGATTTAGATAGTCCAATAGTATGGGCAAAGGATAATAGTTGCTGGTTCAGTATGAAAAAATATAGAGATTATATAGCTATGTATTACATTGATGGGACTGCATTTAAAGAGACTGATGAAGCTAGTATTTGGGATGATCATAGAAAACAAGTTGGAAATTAGGGAATATAGTGCAGAATAGGACAAAGATTCATTGGGAGTTGAAGGAAGAAAGTACAGATACAAATTTATTATCTCTCTTTATAAGGTTTTGATATGATCACATCTGGACTACTATGCATAAATCTGGTCATCTGGGTTTCTTGGGAGAGGAGGGAATAGAGGGCATTCAGAGGCAGACCAAGTGGCACATCTGTGGATTTCTTCCTATAAGAATAGATTGAAGGTTTGTATATTACAAAATTTAATTGATAGGTCAAAAAGAGAGTATGATAAAAACATATAACTTACTGAGGAGTTTTGGATAGATGCAGAGTGATTAGCTTGCAGAGTGATGAATGACTGAAAAGCAGTTGTGTTTTGTCAATTTATTTATTTATTCATATGGAGTTTCCTCCCTTTTCTCCCCTGTCCCTATTGGGGCTAGTTGAGCCCCCCCCCCCATGGGAGGTTAAGTATTTATGGCTGTAGATCCGTGTTCACGGGCCGGTTTGCCTGCTTGCGGGATGAAAAACCCCAGATAAACTGGGGGGAAAAAAACCTGCTGTCCACGGCGACAGGAATCAAACCCAGGACACTCCTTCCCCAGGTATATGGTTGTGAAGTGCATAGCCACTAGGCTAACTGTGTGGACTGTGTTTTGTCAATGAATGAGTTTATGAAAAAAAAGTACGAATGGTATTGTTTGAATAATGGTTATGTGGGCATCCTGCAATGAATCTTCAGACTCCATGGATATGCCCATATAATAATAATAATTAATTAATGTTGACATTTTTTACAGTGTAATGGATCAGTAGAAGACATACCTATGATAACAAGAGCTGCAACAAGAGCAAGAGAACTTTCTGTTATTGATGGTCGACGAGCTCAAAACTGCACAATACTCTTATCTAAACTGAGGTTGACTAATGATGAAATCTGTAAGGCAATCCTTAGTATGGACAACAAGGAACAGCTTCCCAAAGACATGGTTGAACAGGTATGGCTATAATAATCAATTAATAAGTTTAAAATTTTGAAAAATATAAATTTCAGTTATACATGAACATACCATAGTGATGCTACTAAAACTTATTCTATACATTTTTTGTATATATGTAAACATTTAACATGTCTATTAAAATTGACTAGCCATAGTGAAAGATAAAGACTCTTAAAAGATTTTGATTCATCCTTTTACCTCTAGCCAAGCCATAGAAAACATATTTGGTAAAACACATTTACTTTTTTTTTCATTTTATTCTTTGAAAATAAATCCCACCCACAAAAGGTTGTAAACTTGTACATTAATATCATGAGTGGATTTGCATTAGATAATCTGGAAGCCTACCTTGGAGACCAAACATATTCCTTTTTCAGTCAATTCAGATTTCCATTAAGCAGATTGGTATCCCATTTGCCATTTAAAGTCATTCACAAGTATTGATATTATTATTATTATTATTATTTAGGCCTCTGAAGAGTCAAAAGACTCATCGTGGGAGGTCCTTCCTAGGAAAAACAAGTCTATCAAGACTCATCATGGGAGGGCCCTCTTAGGAAACACAAAATCTGTCATACCACTCCTTAAACTCATCGACTATTCTCACTCTCACCACTCCATCAGGCAATGCATTCCACGGTTCAACCACCCTCCATGCAAAGAAACCACTCCTCACCCCTCTTGCTCACAGTTTCCTTTCGTAACTTCCAGGGATGGCCTCTTGTCATCACTCCTTCCCGCTGTTCAACCAAGCGAAAGAACTCCCCAGTGTCGACCCTGTGACTGCCTCTCATCAGTTTAAAAGTCTCAATCATATCACCTCTCCTTCTTCTATTCACCAAACTCTGTAGTCCACATTCCCTCAGCCAATCCTCATAACCAAAATTGTACAGTCCTGAAACCATCTTTGTCATCCATCTTTGTACCCTTTCCACAGTTAATTTATCCCCTTCAAATCCTGCAGAACAAATCTGAGAACAATAATGTAAGTGTGGTCTGATCAGGGTCTTCTACAACAGAATGATAACTCTTTTATCTCTGCAGGTCAGCGTCTTTCTCATTACTGTAGCAATCCTCTATGTTACCTTCACCACTTTTGCAATATTTTCCCTAAATTTCAGCTTTCTATCAATCATCAACCCCCCCCCCCCCGCCAGATCTCTTTTCTCCCTTACTTCCTCCAATAGAGTATGCAGCGTCCCATCGATGTGTCCCAAACCTCAAAACCTTACACTTTGCTGCATTAAACTGAAATCCCCATTCATTTCCCCATCTATCTAGCTTATTCAAATCCTCTTGCATGACTACCACATCTGCACTATTACTAATAAACCTTCCCAGCTTCACATCATCTACAAACAACTGAACATCCCCCTGCAATCCACTGACAATGTCATTGATATAAAGGTTAAACAATATAGGTCCCACTACTGAGCCCTGGGGGACCCCACTTGTAACCCTCTGCCCTTGAAACTGCCCCACATACACAACTCTCTGATACCTATTGGACAACCAATCCTGAATCCAGTTGACCAACCTGACATCCAAACCCATGTGCTGCAACTTAAATATCAGCTCATCATGCTTCACCCTGTCAAACGCCTTCGCTAAATCCAAGAAAATGGCAGTATATGCCTTTCCCTCATCTACTGCTCTTGTAACTTTATTATAAAAGGCTAGCATATTACTAAAACAAGAGTGCCCCTTCACAAATCCATGTTGACTCTCACAGATAACATTACTCTCATCTGCCCAATGTTGTATACGGTCCTAACTAATTTCTCCGAGATCTTAACAACTACTGATGACACACAAACTGGCCTATAATTAGACACTTCAGTATGCTACCGCCCTTATGTAATTTCACTATCTTACCTTCCTTCCATTTCCTGGGTACCTTTCCCATAGCCAGACTTTCATTGAAAAGCCAGGTCAAGGGAGCTGTCAGTTCTTTAGCACATTTTCTCAAAACTCGTGGTCCAGAGTACTCAGTATTTGGAACATGCTCTCTCCTCCTGCACCGCTAAACTTCGAACCTGCCCTGTATCTCTAGTGTTAAAATTTACTCCTCCAGGATGAAATACACAAAAATAAAGTGTTCATTGAACAATTCCACTATGTTCTCTGCATCAGCCGCTCTATTCCCATTTTTATCCCATAATGTCATTCTTCCATTTCTCCTCCTACTGGCCACATAGCTATAAAAATTCCCTTGGATTTTCTTTGGATCTCAGGCCAATCTCTTCTCATATTCCAGTTTCGCCTTCCTTACCATACTAGTCACTCTCCTGGCATGTGTCTTATATTCTTCATGCATATGCTCTTCACCTATCTCCTTATATCTCTTCGATAGCCTCTTTTTCACATGCAGTTCCTGTTTAATATTGTTTGTCATCCATTTTACACTGTTAGACCCTGAAGGGAGAACTTCTTAACAAGTTATTCATTCAGGAATCTAACATGAAAGTTTAATAGAAAAATAAAAAATGCCTAATACCTGCTTACCAGTGGAAGGTGAGAAACACAACTTGTTGTATGAAAGTGTCTATCAGTATGTGTATTGGAAATATTTATTGTCAGACAGAAAGCTAAGATCAGGAATTATGTCAGATTAGCACTATATTTAAAGGAAACATTAGCTTAATTTTGTCTTATTAAGCTACCAAAATATCGTAAGTCACCAAACAGGCAATGACTGACAGATCAAAGGTCATGTCTTTGCCGCATGTGCCTACCATAACACCAAATACTGCAACTTATGAGGAAGCTGACGTAAGCTCACTTTCCTCGAAAACAACACCTAATAGCAAGGGGGAAAGTGAAGGATCAACCTAAGGGCGATGTAAGTTACGGATTGTGCGAAAAAAGAATACAGAGAAAGAGGGCGCTGAAAAGGAATATATAAGGCAATTGCAAGCCTTTTTTTTATCTTTCCGGGATTTTGATATCGAGGACTCTCGATGAGTGATAGGGGTGCTATGTCATCGGACAGCGGGCCGTATTCCTGATAGCGCTGAGAAGTATTTTGCAGAGCCATACGAGAATCAATAGCTCATGCAGAATCGTGCCAGCCGCTGGATGTCCCACCGAGGGAGCAGAGAAAACCCGTAGTTCCAGCCATAACCAGATTATATCCGGTAGCAGTGAGAGGAACAACTTAGTTAAGAGACCTGACCCAGAGATAGCAAAGACGAAGGATGACCCGAGCAACACGTGGTCGTTAATAGACCTTCGGAGGGACTTGATAATGTAGAGATCTTTTGTTTTATGTCTTGGAATTGTTAGAAGGTAGAATTTGTGTCTTGATAAAGCAAATGAGGACATTTTAGAGAACTTTGATAGGATAAAGTAATTAATACAGCCAATTCTATTAGACAAAGAATTGTATACAATGAATCTCTAATTTGTATATGATTGAAGTAGTGAGAACCCTTTGTTAAGTTGAAAATTTAACTAAGAAAGAAACGAGTTGTGAATTATCTGTTTTAGAGTAACAGGATGAAAGGATTTAATTTGAATGTGACATGTTTTGTTTTCCATTAGTATTATATGATTTAGCATGTCAGCTTATGTAAGAGAGTTTGATTAGTATTGAACTGTTTGTCTAGCTCAGCATACGATATTCACTTAGCTAGGAACTTAGAAGTCTTAATAATTTGATGCATAATTTATGTACTTGTCTTTTAGTATTAATAAACATGTTTTGTTACTTAAACCTGAGTCACGCCTGATTTCGAGGTGTCAAGCTACCACTTGTGAAAATAGAACCAATAGCAGGAAGGAGTTTAGATAAATATATGTTTGATCTTAGGTCACGACTGCAAGATACCAAGATCTATATACTCAAGTGTGAATTCTACATTAAGGTATATGCCTGTAGACCTAGGAATATTTCCCTGAACTTGGATTACATTCTTGTTATAGGAAACTGGCTGGCACAGTTAAAATATAAATTTGCCAGTTTCTAAAAAGGAAATATCCATAGGAGCCACACAAGGTTATACAAAAGGGTAAAATATAAATTATGAAGACAGAAAACATTTCATAACAACACCAAATTGTGTCCTCTTATTCACTTGAGGAATACAGCTTACTATTGCTTCTAACAAATATTCCTTCACAATTTACCAAGCACTGATGATATTCTGGCCTTCCAATTCCTCCCTCCATGAAACTCCCCAAGTTGTTGTCTAAGACTATTATAATCTCCTGCCTTATAATTGCACATATGTCCCTGTCTTTTTTGATACTCCTGCATGTCATGTTCGCCGCTAGAGGGCCAGGGGAACAGTTGTGTTTTCAGGGAGCTCCCAAAAGCTAAGTACAATTTTGAATGGAAATTAGAATATATGTTAAAAATCATAACGTAATATTGTCTAAATTTGGTAGCTTGTTGTGTCTGTGTGATTTTGGTGTAAATTCCGTAAATTAATTTAGTCTTTAACGATACGTTTCATATATTTGAATATGGCGGCAATGCGACGTAAGATAATGCCGTCCAAAAATACGACGCCATTGTTCAAAAACTATAATGTGAGGGAATTTGTCCAATGTGATGTGTGTGGAATGTATGCATTCCTGAATGAGGCTGGAGTATGGATTGAAAGTGATAGTGGTGGGAGAATGTGTAGAAAGTGTATGCAAAGTGAGGAGTCGAAGTATGTGTCAGGTTGTGAGACAGTTATGGTTGAAGAAAGCCAGAATGCAAGTGAAAATAGTGGCTCGATAGGGAATTGCGGTGTACAAGATGGCAATGTGAGCGGTGATCTAAGAAAGAGTGAGAGCAATTATACAGAAAGAGAAAATGGTTTGAATGATAAAAAAAATGAGGAATAAATTGTAGGAAGTGAGATCGCTAGGCTGCGCGCAGTGATACAAGATGCGCAGCGGCAATTAGAGCACCTGCAAAACTCTTTCCAGAGTGATTCGGCTAACGTAAATAAACAGCGTGGGCGAGTTTCCGAAATGAAGGAGAGAGTGTTGTATGGTGACTCGTTATTAAGAGGAGTAATAGATGGGAGTGTAACTAAATCGTACTTACCGGGTGTGAAATTTAAGGATGTAAGTGAGAGCATTAGAGTGCAAAAACAGAGGGTGAAAGAAATAACAATTGTGGCTGGTACGAATGAATTGAAAGGTGATAAATTTTTTATGAGAGAGGACTTGAAAGTATTGTTAAAGGTAGCGAAAGAAAAGAGTGACAGAGTTAGAATGGTGAGTCTGTTACCACGGTATGACAGAGAGGAGTTTAGAAGGAGGGCCATAATCGCAAATGATATTATGCGCAGGTTATGCGGACGGTGTGGTGTGGAATTTGTGGACGTGTGGAATGAGTTTGATGGGCGAAAGGACTTATACAAGATGGATGGCCTGCATTTGAATGGACTTGGTGTGTGGAGACTGGAAAAAGTGTTGTTGAATGAAGTGAAAATGGATGTGCAGAACCAGGGAAACTAGAACTACCAAGGAGGGGGGGAAGTGGATATCCAGACATCAGTGAGACAGTTGAGTGTAAAAATGTATATAATGTACCTGAGCCAGCGATAAGGACAAAAAATGGGAATGGGATATTTAGAATAACGCATCAAGATAGGGGTGGGACAAAGGGAACACTGCAATTCATGTATACTAATGCCAGGAGTATTAGGAACAAGAAGGAAGAATTTTTGGCCTTGATTGGCTCTTCCTGACCACAGGTTATTGGCATTAGTGAAACATGGCTGACGGAAGATGATATAGTTAGTGGGATAGAATGTGTAGGTTATAGTATGTTTAGGAGGGACAGAGAGAATTAAAATTGGGGGAGGGGTGTTATTGATGATAGCTGATGAACTGCAGCCAAGGAGAATTGAAGTATTGCAGGATAGTGAAAGAAGCTCATTTGAAGCTATTTGGTGTGAGATTGATACTGGCAGAATAAAATATACAGTTGGGTGCTGCTATAGACCAGGTGATGGAATAGATGGTGGAGATGGTATGCATAAACAAATTGATGAAATGAGTGGAAGGAGGGTAATTATTATGGGGGATTTCAACTATGGTAACATTGATTGGAAGGAGGAGAGGACACATGTGAGGAAGGAAATGGATTTTATTCAATTATTAAGGGATAACTATCTGAAACAGCATGTAATTGAAAATACTAGGGGTGTGAGAGTGCTTGACCTGGTAATAGTATCTGAGAATTTGACTGTAATGAATATGACCATGTTGCCACCTATTGGTGAGAGTGATCATAATGTCTTGACCTGGGAGGTGGCTAAAGGTGTGAAATTTGTGATTAAGACAGGGTATATGTGGAATTACCGTGCTGGCAAGTATGACAAGCTTAGGAGATTGCTTGGATCAGTGCCATGGCATGTACAACTGGAAGGGCTGGACGTTGATAGAGCATGGGAAGTGATCAAAGAGCATTTACAGGAGGTTATGGCTGATTGTATACCTAAGGTTCGAATAGTGAAACAAGGAGGGGTTAAATGGATGAATAACACCATTAAGCTTGAGCTGCAAAAAAAGAAACAACTATGGAGGGAATTTAAAGAAAGGGGGTGACCTGCAGGCTCACGAACGGTATAAAGTACAGGCCAGAAGGGTAACTAGTGTGGTAAAAACAGCAAAAGCCGATTATGAAAGGAAACTAGCTATGCAAGCAAAAGAGAATCCCAAACAGTTCTTTCAATATGCTGCAAGCAAGAAAAAAACTGTACATGGCAAAATGATTTTAAGGAATGACGATGGTAAAGAGTTCACTGAACCAGTCGATATAGTGGAGTTACTGAGCGCGCACTTTGCAAAAGTATATCATCCAGGTGGTGACGTTGAAAAAATGAAGGAACCATTAGTTTATATGGGAATTGTGATGAATGAAGTGGAGGTGAATAGTCTATTACAGAACCTTAATGTGAATACATCTGTGGGATTGGATGGTATACCGGCACGGGTCTTGCATGAAGCGGCTAATGAATTATCAGTGCCCTTGACCATGTTGTTTAATCTGAGTCTCAGGTCTGGCTTAGTCCCGAAGGCGTGGAAAGAGGGGAAAATAGTTTCACTGCATAAAGGAGGATCCAAGACTATGGTTGCAAGTTACCGACTGATCAGCATATCAGGAGTCGTTGTCAAGATCTTGGAGAAAGTAGTCAAGGGAAAAATACAGGAATGCATTGATGAAAATGAGATACTGTACAGAGAACAGCATGGCTTTGTGAAGGGTAGATCATGCCTCAGTAACTTGCTTAAGTTTTATAACAAGGTGACGGCTGAACTGGATAAGGGAAATGGGTTTACAGTGATACTGCTGGACCTGGCAAAGGCATTTGACAGGATACCACATGGAATTCTAATCCGTAAACTACAACATATGGGAATGGATATAGGGTTGGTGAGATGGATAGCTGGGTGGTTGATGGAGAGATATCAAAGAGTAGTTTATTCAGGAGTAGAGTCCAAAAAACGGCCTGTGACTAGTGGTGTGCCACAGGGTTCTGTTCTTGGACCACCGCTGTTTAATCTGTTCATTAACGATATAGGGAAGGGTCTAAGTGGGACAGTTCATTTGTTCGCTGATGATGCAAAGTTGGGTAGGGCGATAGTGAATGCAGAAGATGTCAAAGTCTTGCAAGATGACTTAGATAGATTGGAGTTCTGGACTAAGGAGAATGAATGTCAATTTAATGTGACAAAATGTAAGGTTATGCATTTCGGAGTGAAAAGATTAGCAGCAGTATACCACATTGGTGGAACTGTACTCCAAGAGATTGATGAGGCCAGGGACTTGGGAGTGTTGGTGGATAGGGAGATGAAGTTTAGGGGGCACATTGCGAAAGTAGCTAAATCAGCTCATCAACTCACTTGGTTGTTGAAAAATACATTGACGAGCAGAGAAAAACAAGTTATTGTACCTCTGTACCGAGCCCTGATAAGACCTCATCTCGACTACTGTGCCCAGATTTGGCCACCTCGGTTCCTTCTTGATGGGGAGGAGGTTGAGAGGATCCAGAGGCGAGTGACTAAGATGATAGCAGGTCTATGGAATGAACCATATGAGAACAGGTTGAAGATTTGTATGTTGCAGAAACTAGTTGATAGGTAGAAAAGGGGAGATATGATTGAGACATTCAAATTGCTAAAAGGATTCTATAGGATTAATTCAGATAATATTTTTGAGATCAGGACTGGTGGTGGGAGAACTAGGGGACACCCATGGAAGCTGGGCAAGAGCGTGGCTAGCAGGGGTGTTAGAGCTTGGTTCTTTACTTTTAGAGTGGTAAATGAGTGGAATAAGCTGCCAGAGTCTGTTGTGGGTGCTATGACAGTGAGCGAGTTCAAGGCAAGGTATGATAGATACTGTGAGAATATTGAACAGCTGTGTGAACATGATGTTTAAGGCCTCCCTCGATGAGTCTAAGGACTCCTGGAGTAGCCCGTGGTAATAATAATAATAATAATAATGTCTATTCATCCTCCAAGTCAAAACCACATGGTCACTCTCTAACGTGTGGGAGAGATGTCATCTCAGTTATTATCAACTCTTCTGATGCTATGACCAAATCCAAAACTCTTGAACGTTTTGTTCCCTCTATTACATGTTGCCTAAGATATTTGTCCTTCACGAATTCTAGAAATTCCATTCCCTTATTGCCACATGCATCTTTCTCTCCCCAATTTATACTGCTGTAGTTAAAATTTCCTATAACAATCATTCTTCTTGCACTTGCCAAGCTCAACTGGCTAAACATCTCCTGGTCTTCACCCTGTGTGCTCCTTGATTTGTAGCAATACCCTACTAAATATCCCATCTTGCCCATCTCTACCTGACACCATATGCTTTGAAAATTATTAGTGTCACTGCCTTCCGAAGCGTCCACTCTTAGAGGACATAAGTCGTCACTTATCATAAGCAGTACTCCACCACCACATTTTCCCTTCCTATCCTGCCGAAAAATGCTGTACCCTGCTACTTCTATTCCTGTTATTATATACTCTTCTGTTAACCACGTCTCAGTGATCCCAATAATCTTTGGCCAGGCTGATGCTGTCAGCGCCACCAATTCCTCTCCTTTATTCCGGATACTTTTGGCATTAGTATAAAGCATAAAAATGCCACTGTTTCTATATGCATTATCCCCTCTAGACTCCACTGATGTCGTCCCCTTCTCCCAAGTACCCATTCCCACAAGAGGCCACCCATGCTACCATCCACCTTGGGCATTCTAGTTTCCCTGTATTGACACACCCACTCTTTCAGAACAGCAATCTCTCAAGATGCCTATGTCCTTCCTCATTGAAATGCAAGCGGTCCCTCGCTTACAATTCCTCTCTGTTCTCAAACGCCCTCCAAGCATCCACTTATTCCAATCCTCTCTTCTGACACATTCTAGCTATTATGTTATTCAATATTACTGCTCTTCTGCTCAGCTCATCACTATCATTCCTAGGCAGCATGCACACTATCTTTCCTCTCTGTGTCTTCTTTCGTACTACCTCAAGCAAGAATCTCATATCTCTCGCTGACCAATTTACATTTCCTCTCAAGTCATTTGTTCCTACCATTATAATCATCTCATCCACCATTTCAACCCTTTTAATTGCCATATCCAGTTTTTTCTATCATTCCTCCTAGCAAACACTCCCCATGCATCCTATCTTGCACATCATGGATCATTGAGTTCTGATACATTACACCTCTTACCACCCTGTTCCTCGATTGCTTCCCTGCATTCCTCACTCTCTCTCCTCAAACATTTTCTCTCTGTGTTCCACTACTTACCTGCCTTCCTGACATCACTCTATCCCTGGTTCTGCTCCTTCGCATTCTTCTCATTCCCCCTCTCCTACTGTTTCTATTCTCTCCTTTTCTATCATTCCCATACCTCTCTTTCATTCCCTCTCTTCCACTTATCCTATTCGCTCCTCTTCTATCATTCCCGTAACTCTCTCTCATTCCCTCTCTTCCACTTATCCTATTCTCTCCTCTTCTATCATTCCCACACCTCTCTTTCATTCCCTCTCTTCCACTTATCCTATTCTCTCCTCTTCTATCATTCCCGTAACTCTCTCTCATTCCCTCTCTTCCACTTATCCTATTCTCTCCTCTTCTATCATTCCCATACCTCTCTCTCATTCCCTCTTCTACTGTTTCTATACTTTCTTCTTCTATCATTCCCAAAACTTTCTCTCACTCTTACTCTGATTCGCCTTGCATACATCCCTTCCATTCTCCTAATCTCATTTTTCATACTTCTCATCTCATTCATAAGACATTCCACCTCCTCTTTCAGCTCATCTGTCCCTCTCTGCAAGTTAGTCACTCTTACTCGCCATTCATTTACCCAATCAAAACCATCTCCTTAAACTTCACAGTCATTCAAGCCTTCCACACTCCCGACTCTGATTTTCTAATTCATATTTTGCTTGTCATTCTCTCCTATCACACTACTCGTCTCCTGACATTCTTTTCCAGTCCCTGAAGCAACTAGGTCAGTTATCGAAATATCTAATTCATTGATTTCCTCCCACTGCCTGCATTTTCCACATATACGCTCTTCCCCTTCTCTCACCCCCCATATATCCAACTTCCAGGAAGCATACATATTGCAAACACTGCATGCCACAAAGTCCTTTATTATGTTACGTATAATAGAGTTCTTAAATGGCGGAGGACTTGGTGATATGCCATTTGTGATTGCAGCTGCATCCGCCATCATTCCTTACTGACAAGTAACTACTAAACTAATTGTTAAAAATATATATGAACACTGTATTATATATATATAAATAAACATGTTAAAGATACCAAGCTATTTTAAACCTGGTTTTACTCCATTTCCCAAGTAAGCAAACAGACAAACAAGTCAAGTTTGCACCTGCAAGTGTTGCAAGTCTAGCTGATCCTGCACGTAGTGCAAAACCAAGGCAACTCATGGTAAAAATAGAATAAACTCTGATCACTAATCTTAATATTTACCTTTAATGCAAAGCACATCTCTGTGCTTTACATTAATTGGGAAATGGAGTAAAACCAAGTTTAAAATAGCTTGGTATCTTTAACATTAAGAAATGAATTTTAACAATTAAAATTAAAAGCAATCTTAAGGAACAAAATATGTAAATATTAGAATAAATCATTACACATAGTTGCATAGTGTGTCACCATTTTAATCATAAATATATGTCAAAATTCATCAGCTACTCAACTGCCTTTGTTGATATGCTCAACTAGGTCTGATGAGCTTATTAGGGAATGCTCATACATGATGTGAGTCATTGTCTGAATGCACTGCAGTCACAATCTAGAGTCAGAATGATTCCTCAAAGAGTGCAACCATGTCATGCTCCTACCTAATCCACTTTGAAGACAGTTAAGTGTTCACCAGAAGCAGTGAGGGAGATCAAAGCCAGATGGTCAACTACTTGGATCCTTTGCAACCTCTTTATCAGACATGGTCTTCATATTGTTTCATTCTTCTTTCCAAGAATCGGAAATATTAAATCCCTCGTTGATCAGCTGTTTTGTAATTTCCAAGGGGAGATGATGAGATCTGAGTCTACCACATCCTGCCATTTTCAAATACATGTGGATTGGGAGTTGTGGGATGTTCATGATTATTGAATATTCTCTTTGAAGGAATTGCTTCCTGCAATAGATGTCGTGGAACAATATTGCTCAAAACTGAGACCCAGCATAGTGGGATCGGTTTCACTGTTCCTGTAACAATTCTTAGCTGGTGTTGAGTTGGGTATCAACCTTAGAGGTGTGTGTGTGTGTGTCTGTGCGTGTGTGTGTGTTGTTCACACAGGTGCACAATATAAAGCAAGGACATTCACCAAGTTCCACTTGGTGCAGTCCAGAGCACCTCTGCCAGGATTCCCCCGTGATGTGCTGGAAATCTTCTGAATGATGTTGTTTCAGGATGCCAGCTTAGCAACAAGTATTGTAAGATACCAACACAACATGAGGGCCCTGGGTTTGAGGTTTGGGATTTGGGCTGTACCTTAATGTCTAACTTCTTGTGTCAGTTTTGAGTTTCTTGTGAGCCTGTTTATGGCAGAGGTGAAAATAAGACACCTCTATTTTACTTAGGTTTGGCTGCAGTCTCCAGTTCCTAAAAGAAGTGCTTAGCAGAGCTATATCTCTCTTGTTAATATATCTTCTGTCATTTTTATTCATTGATCTTGAGATCAATTCATTGATCGGGCAGAAATTTGTTCTGTAGAAGAAGAATTATGTCATTGATTGGGACATTTGTGAAATGGGCAGAAACGTCAAAACTGACTAATAAATCATCTTTGCTGAGTGTTATGTTTTTAATTTTGTTTATGAAGTGTTTGTGTGTTCTTTATATAGGAGGAGGAATGACCTATCAACTCTTTGAGTGTTGATGCTAATTTCTTGGCTAGGTGATAATTAGGACTGTCTATTCCCTCAACTATTAGCCAATAGTTGAGGGAATGTTCCACCCGATATTATGGCTCTCTTTGTCCACATACTACATTCTAGTTACTTCGTGTGGCAAAATAAATTTTACGTACAAAAAGAAGGTATGGCCATAGGCTCACTGCTATCTCCCCCCCCCCACACACACACCAATTGCTAATTTTTATTTGGAAGCTTTTGGGCAATGTGCTCTTGATTCCTTTACTCTAAAACCTACAGTTTAGCTTAGATACGTTGATGATGTATTTTGTTATCTGGCCACATGGCCGCCAAACATTAAACACATTCCTTAGCCACCTGAACAAACAACATAAGCAGATACAATTTACTTTTGAAATTGAAAATCAGAACTCGCTCCTGTTCCTGGATACACTAATCACACATCTTCCCTCAAGCAGTCTATCCTTCACTGTTTACCGCAAGCCTACACACACACCGGCCAATATATACATGCTAACTCATATCACCACCCTTCGCAAAAATTTGGAGTCATCAACACCCTCAAAAACAGAGCTATAACAATATGCTCTAATGAACAAGCTCTTAAACAAGGATTAAAAATGATTAGCAATACATTTATAAATAACGAATATAGCAAAAATACTATTAATAAAGTTCTTCATAAAATTTCATCGAAAAGTAATATAGATTACAGTGAAAACATAACCATCCCATACATTAAAGGGTTATCAGAAAAAATTAATAGAATCCTACATCATTATAATCTTAATGCCACTTTTAAACCACCTTTAAAATTAAAAAAACATATTCAACACCTCTAGTGATCCTCTCTCCCCATTGGCACACCCTGGAGTTTATTGCATCTATTGCAATAAACTCCAGGGTGTGCCAATCTCTTAATTAAACTCCAATCTATTATTTTCTTTATGAGCATGTTACTCTCCAGCTTAATTTAACTTTGTAACCTAATAGATAATGATAATAACAGGACTCAAGCTTTGATGTAGTGTGTTTTTTTTTTAATGACCTCTGGTGTTTAGATTGAGAAGAAAGTGATTTTTAATCAGTGAATAGTTCATTTTTTCCCAGTTTTTGAGTGCTAAATTGTTTCTCTGAATACGAGTATACTTCAGTGGTTGTTTTTTGGAAGTTAGTTGCTGTCGCGATATAATATATTTTGGTTACCATCAGAATCGAATGCATAATGGTGGAAGACAAAATGAAGCTAAGTTTTCATTACTGTATTTAGTTATATTTCATTTTATTTAGTATACTTAAATGTTTTGTTTTGCTTGTAATTGTTTGTGCTTTTTTTTTCTATTTATATAACGGAATTTATTAATTGAATAATTAACGATTACGCTACTCGGCAGTAAGGAATGATAGCAGATTCAGCTGCAGTTGCAAGTGGCATATTGCCAAGTCCTCCGCCATTTAAGAACTCTATTATAAGAAATATCATAAGGGACTTTGTGGCATGCAGTACTTGCGGCAAGTATGCATCTCGGGAATTAGATATGTGGCTTGTTAAAGAGAGCGGAGAGCGTATGTGTGCAAAATGCAGGCAGTAAGAGGAAATGAGTGTCGAATTATCAATATCCGACCTTGTTGCTGCAGGAACGGGGAATGAATGTAGGAAGACAAGTAGTGTGATAGGAGAGAATGAAAAAAATATATATATGAATGAGAAAATAATAGTTGATAGTGTGGAAGGCGTGAGTGACTGTGAAAGTTTAGGAGATGGTTTTGTTTGGGAGAGTGAATTTAGATTAAGAGTGACTGACCTGCAGAGGGAGATAGATGAGCTGAAAGAGGAGGTGGAATGTCTTGTGAATGAGAGCAGAAGTATGAAAGATAAGATTAGGAGAATGGAAGAGATAAATGCAAGCTGAATCAGAGTGGGGGAGAGAGAGAAATTTGGGAGTGTTAGAAGAGGAGAGAAAGGAAACAGAAGAGAGGGAATGAGTGAGAGGTATGTGGGTGCTGGAAGAGGAGAGAATGGAAACAGTAGGAAAGATGGAATGAGAGATATGAAAATGCTAGAAGAGGAGAGAATGGAAACAGTAGGAGAGATGGAATGAGAGAGAGATATGGGAATGCTAGAAGACGAGAGGATGGAAACAGTAGGAGAGACGGAATGAGAGAGGGATATGGAAGTGCTAGAAGTGGAGAAAATGGAAACATTAGGAGAGAGGGAATGAGAGAGATGTACGGGAGTACTAGAAAAGGGGAGAATGGAAACAGTAGGAGAGAGAGGTATGGGAATGCTAGAAGAGAGAATAGTAGTAGAAGAGAGGGAATGAGAGAGACCTATGGGAATGAAAGAAGAGGAGAGAATGGAAACAATAGGAGAGAGAGAATGGTAAGAGGTATAATGTATGGCGACTCAATGATCCGTGGTGTTCAAGATAGGATGCGTGAGGAATGTTTGCCAGGAGGAACAATAGAAAGGGTGGCTATGGCAATTAAGAGAGGTGAAAGATTGGATGAGATGATTGTGATGGTAGGAACAAATGATTTGAGTGGTAATGTAAGTCGGGCAGTGAGAAATGTGAGATTTTTGCTTGAGGCTGTACGGAAGAAGACAGAGAGAGGAAAAATAGTGTGCGTGTTGCCTAGGTATGATAATGATGAACTGAACAGCAGAGCGGTGATATTGAATGGCATAATAGCGAGAATGTGTGACAAGAGAGGACTGGTATATGTGGATGCTTGGAGTGCGTTTGAGGAAAGAGAGGAATTGTATGCGAGAGACCGCTTACATTTGAATGAGGAAGGACGTAGGCATCTAGAGAGATTGCTGTTCTGAACGAGTCAGTGTGTCCCAGGGAGGATGATAGCAGAGGTGGCCTCTTGTGGGAATGGATACTTGGGAGAAGGGAGACGATGTCAGGTAGCACTGAGCCCAGTGGAGTCTAGAAGGGATAATGCTGGGTATAGAAACAATGACATTTATATGCCAGGAGTATCTGGAATAAGGGAGAGGAATTGGTGACACAGATAGCATCAGCCTGGCCAAAAATTATTGGGATCACTGAGACGTGGTTGACAGAAGGGAATGTAATAACAGGAATAGAAGTCGCTGGGTATAGCATTTTTCGTCAGGATAGGAGAGGAAAGCATGGTGGTTGGGTACTGCTTATGATAAGTGATGACCTATGTCCTCTAAGAGTGGAGGCTTTGGAAGGAAGTGAGACAAATGATTTTGAGAGCATATGGTGTGAGGTAGAGGTAGGCAAGACAGGATATTTAGTGGGGTGTTGCTACAGACCCAGGAGCACAGAGGATGGGGACCAGGAGATGTTTAGACAGCTAAGTTTGGCAAGTGCAAGAAGAATGATTGTTATGGGAGATTTTAACTACAGTAGTATAAATTGGAGAGAGGAAGATGCGTGTAGCAATAGGGGAATGGAATTTCTAGAATTCTTGAGGGACAAATGTCTTAGGCAACATGTAACAGAGGGAACAAGAGGTTCAAGAGTTTTGGATTTGGTTATAGCATCAGAAGAGTTGATAATAACTGAGATGACATCTTGTGGTGTTTCTCTGTTCACACATGTCTCCAGCGTTTGTTAGATCACTTTCAGCATAAGTTTACTTGCATGTCAAATTAAAGTGATTTCTATAATTCTCACAATCTCTGGGATTTGATTTTTAGGAATCGGGATGAATATTGATGTTTTCCAATCCAATCTCTAGGCTGGTATATTTTCTTCCAAACTTGTTGACAAATTTCAGCCAATATATTCACTACTTCATCCCAAACTGCTCTCAATAATTACACTGACACTCCAGGAGCTTTTCCTTTTGGCAGCTGATCCATTGCTGATATCACTTCACTTTTCATTATCATGTGTTCATCAACAAATTCACTTCTTTCAAATTCTCCTTCAATATTATCTTTCTTATACAAATCCTTTACATACTCTTTCCATCTTCTTTTTCAGTGCTTCTTCCATCATAATTTTCCTGAATTATTTTTTACAAGTTGTAATCTTATCTTTATCCTTATCTTATCTTTAGTCATTACCTTTCCAAGCATGACTCTTAAAATTTGCACTCAAGTTGTCTAACCCTTTCTTTGTTTCTGTCAAGTTTCATTTTTCTTCTTTCCTCTGCTATTTGAATAGCTTCTTCTGATAACCATTTACAATCTTTCTTTCTTGTGGCTTTCCTTAGAATCCTCTTTGCTGCTTCTGTGACTGTACATTCTCTTTCTTCCCACAGTTCTTCTAATTCTCTTCCTGTCTTCTCCCAATTTTGTAATTTCTTTACAACTTCTACTCTGAATGCTTCATTTATATGATTTAAATCGAATCTGATACTGTCATTTAGTTTCTTCTTAGCAATGAATTTCAATTTAACTTCAGCTATCAATAATTCATGATCTATCCCATAGTCTGCATCAGGTAATGTTTTTGCTGCTTGGATAGCACTTCTCCAGCTACTGCTGGCAACAATACAATCTATTTGATTTCTGTATTCACCAGTTGGTGAAGTTTTTGTGTACAGTCTTCTTTTATGTTGTTGAAAGCAAGTTTGCAATAAAGCAATGTTATCAACACGAAATCCATCATCCTGCTTCATTCCTTAATCCTAAACCAAATTTTCTCTAGAAAATTTGGTTTAGGATTATCGTCTAATATCAAGAGAAAATCTATTTTTTTATCAACACTGTACAGGTATCCCTTGCTTACGTGGTTTTGCTTAATGCAGATTTGATTAACGCGCCGAAATTAATTGCGACAATCCCTTGATATAAGTGGCAAGGGTTTTAATTAGCGCGCCTTTAAATATACCAAAATTCCACCAAATACAACATCATTGCTGCAACCCATGGACATGGATGTCATTGCAACTTTCAAAGCATATTTTCTTAAAAAGACATTCTCAAAGGCAGTAGTGACTTAGACGATTTTCAAAATCCTGTGAACAATGTCGTTGAAGAAATTGTTGCAATTGGTGAAGACATTGGTTTTGATGGTGTTGATGCAGAAGATATTAAAGAATTATTAGATTCAAATTGAAAAGATTTCAGTGACAACGATCTTCTTGAAATTGAACAACAACATGCATATGAAGACAATGAACAAATAGAATGTGAAGATGAGCTTCCAAAGGAGATAACAATCAAAGAACAGTATGGAATATTTCGTAGTTTAGAACAAGCTTAACTTGTTTGCCAAAGTCTAGAGAGTCATTTTGCTTATTATCATAGAACTTATGCTGATAGGAAAAAACTAAAACTGTTCAAACAACTCTTTGATAACTTTTTTTGATAAGAGATTGCAGTAATTAATGTAGGTACAAACATTTATTAAACATTTACTTTGCATTCATTTTTTATCTTTCCTAAAAGAGTACCATATAAAACGAATTATTAATACAGTAATCTATCATGTACGAATTGTAATTTTTACCATTGATTATTATATTTGATTAACGCGATTTTGATATACACGGTAACATCCAGGGATTAATTAATCACATTAATCAAGGGATACCTGTATACTAGTTGCATGCTATTGTGAAATTCTTTGAACTCATCTTCATTTGAATCTGTAGTGGGTGCATACACCTGTATGAATGTAACATTCACTGGATATGCCTGTATTCTGATTAGAATCACACGCTGGGTCGTAACCCAAAATGCGTTTTCTGTATTCTCTTCTAACTATGAATGCTACTCCATTTCTTCGAAGGCTTCCATGTCCAGAGTCATGAAATCATCGGTATCAAAGTGACCCATTCCTGCCAATTTCAGTTCACTAATTCCTAAAATCTTAACTCGAGTGAGTTCTCATTCTTTCTTTACCAGTTCCAGTTTTCCTTGATATGTGCTTCTTACATTCCATGTTCCAATTTTTTGTAAATCAGTAAAGTAGAGGCATCTTCTTCTGAGATTATCAGAAGTTGAACTTCCAAAAGCCTTTGATCCAGCTTCATCATTCTTGTTAACTTTATTGGAAGTTCCTCTCCGCTCTTTCCCACTAGCCATTTCAGTTTCTTCCAATCTGAGTGTCCCATCTTCCAGCACTATATCATGATAACTTAAGCTTAAATAAATAAGATTTCCTTGGCAAAATATATATTACAGAAGTGACTTGCCTTTGCTTTGTTTAGCCTTCTGTATAAGGCAAATACCTAGGAGAGAAGGTAGACTCCTACTTCAAAAGATGAAGAAAAGGAAAATAGGAAAGATGGGGGTGGAGGGTAGCGAGAAGGAAAGAAAGAAAGAAAGAAGAGTAGGGACCAGTCTACAGATAATATAACAGATATATATTACATGAAATAAGGCGTTGTCCAGTATCAGGTACCTCAGGTTCACCACTCCTATACTCAACTAAAGCGAGCCCTTGAGGATAAAAAGTCCTGTACAAGGACTTTTTATGTACAAGGGGAACATGATACAGACAAATCACCCTTCAGGGCACACGCAATTTGTAGACAAAAAATACTGTTGTGGGTGATGATGGACGATAGATGCCGTTGATGGTAATAGTGCAGTAGTTGGAAAATTAAGTAGTAGTAGAGAGGAAGAGATGTATTTAGCAAAGCAGAGTAGTGTGCCCTCCCATAATGAGTCCTTGGACTTCCTGGAGGTGTCATGGAGTAATAATAGTAATAATACTATTGGATTTTGCTAAGGCTTTTGACAAAATACAGCATGGAATACTGTTGCATAAATTGGAGAATATGGGTTTGGATTATAAACTATTGGCATGGATAAGAGGATGGCTGACTGACAGATATCAAAAAGTGGTATATGGGGGATGTGAGTCTGCAAGATTTAAGGTAACCAGTGGTGTACCACAAGGATCAGTGCTTGGTCTACTGTTATTCAATCTATACATTAACGATATTAGGAAGGATGTGACAAGTGACATACAGCTGTTTGCTGATGATGCAAAGATAGGTAGGGTAATCAGGAATGCTGCTGATATGCAGTACTTGCAGAATGATTTGAACAGGCTGGAACTGTGGGCATGAGGAAATGGATGTCAGTTCGATGTCAGTAAATGTAAAGTCATGCACTTCGGCATGATTAGATATCCAATGTCATGTTATATTGATGGGATTATGCTTGAAGAAACTGATGAGGCTAGGGATCTTGGAGTGTTAGCAGAGAGGAAGTTGAAGTTCAGGGGCCATGTAGCAAAGATTGCAAATACAACTCAAAAGGTAATTGCAATGCAAAAAAAAAATTGTACATATTAAAACAAGGATGTAATTTTGCCTCTTTACAAGACTTTGATAAGACCTCGCCTGGGCTAGTGTGCAGAGGTTTGGTCTCCTGGTTTCCGCTGTGATTCTGATACAGTGGGGAGAGTGCAAAGAAGAGCATTAAAAATGATATGAGGATTATGGAATAGATTATGAAGTCAGATTGAGAATTTGTAGACTGCAGACACTAGCAAACAGGAGAAAGACGGGGTGATATGATTGAGACTTACAAACTTCTGAAATGGTCATACAGGATTTCAATTTATGGAAGGTGGGGAAAGGACAAGAGAGCATCCTTGGAAGCTGAGAATGAATGCCGCTAAGAAGGGGATGAGGGCTAGATTTTTCTCTCATAGGGTGGTGCGTGATCGGAATGGATTGCCATTGGATGTTGTGAATGCAAGAAGTGTGAATAAATTCAAGAATAAGTATGTATGATAGCTGGTGCATGTAGTATGTGGCCTCCCTTGATGAGTCCCTGACTCTCTTAGTAATAATAATAATATAACAGATATATATTACATGAAATAAGGCATGGTCCAGTATCAAGTACCTCAGGTTCACCACTCCTGTACTCAACTAAAGTGAGCCCTTGAGGATAAAAAGTCCTGGATACAATGATATATTAGAACACAAAATCCAGAAACTGACAATTTCTTGAAGTCATAATGGATATGTTCAATATTTTAATTACAGAAAAATTCCATAGCAGTGGTATAAATTAATGATTATCTTGTTACATAAAAAAGGTAACAGATGATATCAATAACTATTAACCCATCAGTTATTTCTGCATTCGAATAGAATCACAAGATTTTTGAATGATGCACAGCCACATGAATAAGATTTCATAGCAAGATTTCCAACACTTGATCTTATGAACACCATTACCCAGATAATAGAAAAAGTGAATGAACGTCATCTTGAGAAAGTATTTGATTCTTTATATCAGCCAGAAATAATAAACAGCTTGAAACAAATATAAAGCCATCCCAGGAAAATACATCTGATATTTAGAAACTATATATAACTCAACTCAACAGCAAGTATAAAGTACCTAAGGAAAAGAAATTCAACATTGAGAAATTTGTGAAGATCTGTTATCATCCAAATTGTTTCTGTTACTTTGGAAGAAGTTTTTAGGAATGCACTATGGGAAAACTATGGAATTAGCATGAATTGAAGAAATCTAAATCATTTATGTTTTAAACATGGCATTGTTCTGTTAGTTAAAAAATAAAGAGGATCAAAAAATACTCAATGACCTTGACAGAGAAAGCAAGAAAAAAAAAAAGGTTTAAATATTAAATAAAACTAAAACAAAATTTTGAGAAATTCAGATCAAATTTAATTAAAATTAGCAAATAATTCTATTGAAATTGTGAATGACTATATTTACCTGAGGCAATTTTCCTTAGCTGTAAGGAAAAATACGATAAAGACGCTAATAGAAGAATCACACTTTTTGCTGCCTAAAGGTGATCTGTTAGGAGATTTAGTAGCTTTACTTGCATGCTCAAAAAAGAAAGCTATTTAATATGTGCATTATTCTAGTTTTATCTATAGAAGTGAAACATGGGCAATGATTAAAAAACAGGAAGATAAGTTGCAAGTGACAGATAGAGCCTTGAAGAAAAAAATACTCTATATAACAAAAAAAAAATAATACACCTTCAGTCCAAAAAGAAACCAAACTTTTGATAGAAAATAAGACAGAGGCCAATTATAATTATTCAAATCATTTATTTCAATCAATATACTCTCCCTCAAAAGAACATCAGTAGAATGGAAGTGACAGAGGCCATGAAAGCGGTGGGCCCCGACAGAATTCCAGTGGAGGCATGGAAGGCACTGGGGGAAGAGGGAATTGACCTGCTGTGGGACCTGTTCATGAAAGTTTGCCAACAGGAAAATATACCCGAGGAATGGAGGGAGAGTACTCTTGTTCCCATCTACAAGGGTAAAGGGGATGCACAAGATTGTAAAAATTACAGAGGAATAAAGTTGATGTCCCACACAATGAAGATCCTAGAAAGGGTTCTTGATGGTAGATTGAGGGAGGAGGTGGAGATTGCAAAGGAACAATTTGGCTTCATGCCTGGTAGATCAACAACAGATGCTATCTTTGGGTTACGACAGATGATGGAAAAATATCGAGAGAAACAAAGGGAGCTATATCTGGTATTTATTGATCTGGAGAAAGCATACGATAGAGTGCCAAGGCAAGAAGTCTGGAGGTGTCTGAGGGAGAAGAAGGTGCCGGAGAAATATGTCAGGTTGGTGCAGGAAATGTACAGAAATATGAAGACAAGTGTTCGGACCTGTTTGGGACAGACAGAAAGTTTTCAAGTAACAGTTGGCTTGCATCAAGGGTCAGCATTAAGTCCGTTTCTGTTTAATATTGTGATGGAGGTGGTAACAGAGGAGGTGAGAGAAGATGCGCCTTGGACAATGTTGTATGCAGATGACATCTTGCTGTGTGTAGATTCAAGAGAAGAAGCGGAAACTAAACTGGAAAGATGGAGAAAAGTACTGGAAGAGAGAGGTATGAGACTGAGCAGAAGTAAGACAGAGTATATGTGTTGCGCAGTGGGCGGTGGCCAGGAGACAGACCTGGAGCTGGAAGGAAATGTCATCAGGAAGGTGAGAGACTTTAGATACTTAGGTTCGACAGTGGAAGAAGATGGAGGAGGTGAGAAGGAAGTGGGATGCAGGATACAAGCAGGTTGGAGGAACTGGAGGGAGATGGCTGGAGTGTTATGTGATAAGAAGGTGCCGATCAATCTGAAAGGCAAAATTTATAGGACAGTAGTGAGGCCAGCTATGACATATGCTATAGAAACTGTGGCCCTGAGGAAAAATAACATTAGCAGGATGGAAGTAGCAGAGATGAGAATGCTTAGGTGGATGTGCGGTGTGACCAGAAAGGATCATCTGAGAAATGACTGTCAGGGGAACAGTGAAAGTTACGAACTTAGGAGCGAAAATACAGGAGGCAAGGTTGAGATGGTTTGGTCATGTGATGAGGAGGGAGGACGAATATGTGGGAAGAAGGGTCATGCAGATGGATGTGCAAGGAAGGCGGAAGCGTGGGCGGCCAAAGAAGAGATGGAGGGAGCTGGTAGAAGAGGACTTGAAGATGAAGAACTTGGATGTGGTGACAGCCCAAGACAGGAAGGTGTGGAGGAGACTCATAACAAACAGTGACCCCACTTAAGTGGGAGAAGCTGCAGAAGAAGAAGAAGAAGAATATACTCTCCCTCAGCTTTGATACAGCATTTGGCATGGTCAATTAATTTGTTAATTGAGTTTTTATATCGGTTTTTGGAATACTGTTGAGAATCGTGGTTACTGCCACTTGAACATTTTCAATGGTGTCGTATTGCTTTCCTTTCATTGGCAAATGAAGTCGGGGGAAGAGAAAAAAGTCACAGGGTGCTAAATCAGGTGAATACGGTGAGTGATCCAACACATAAATTTGGTTTTTGTTAAAAAAAACTGTCTCACAATGTATGAACGATGAGATGGTGCATTATCATGCAAAAGTAACCAGCTGCCTGCATCACGATATTCACCGTATGTGACGAATTTTCGCTATCATTCGCTTCAAAACTTTGAGATAAAACTCACCATTGACTGTTTGGCCAGGCAGAACGAATTCTTTGTGGATAATGCCTTTGAATCATAGAAACAAATCAGCATTGTCTTTACTTTTGACTTCTCCAAGCTACTTTTTTTTTTTCGGATGCCCCTCTTCTGGTGGTCTCCACTCAGCACTCTGGCACTTTTTTTCAGGCTCATACTCAAAACACCATGTTTCATCACCAGTAACAATTATTTCAAGGAAATTTAAGTCCTTACGAGCAGTTTTAATGAAGTCCTTGTAGTGTTCAATTCGATACATTTTTTAGTTGTCGGTCAACTTGTGGAGAACAAATTGCGAATTGAATTTACGAAGGCCCAAACTGTCGGTCAAAATGTTGTGCACAGTTGATTTTGGAATCCCCAATTCATCTTCAATCAATCTCATGGACGATTTCGGGTTTTCTTTGATGAAATCACGCACTTTTTGGATGTTAACTTCGTTCAGTCTGCATGGCCCAGCTTTTCGTCGTCCTCAAGCTTCTCACAACCACTTTGAAATTGCTTAAACCACTCGGAAACTTGAGTACGGGATAAGCATTCATCACTGTATGCTTTTTGAAGCATTTGATGTGTTTGATCTTGCCATTCTCCCCCTTTTCTCCCATAATGATTGTTCAGTCTGCACTCGTTGTGCTAATCTGCCAGTGCATGGTATCTACATCTTCCTATGTGCCCCCTGGTCTATAACAGCACCCAATAGCATATTTTGCCCTTTTGGCCTCTATCTCATACCAGACAACCTGAATTGAATCATTCCCCCCCAGGGGGGAATATTTCCTCTATCCTCCCTGAAAATTCAATGTCCTTTGCATTCCATCCCTATAACTATATCATTTTCTGTCAACCAAATCTCACTGATGCCTATAATTTTTGGCCAAATAGAGCTGACCAATGCCAAAAACTCCTCTCTCTTATTCCTGATATTTTTGCATTCGTGTGCATGCATTTCAACATCCCATTGTACCCGCAATCACTCTTGTGTACTGTCGTTATCAACCTATTTGAATGGGCAGTGGCCCTTCCCATAATGCTATACATTATGGGAGACTAAAGGATATAAGGGCTACCATACATAAGACATAGCATTATACACACTCGAAAGGATGTATGCTTTGCATTATGGAATGCTAAGGCAATTGATGTGACGTCATTAGCCTCTATGTACAAGTTGTCCTGTCATGTTCACATGCAGACTTTCTTTGCTTACACTTAGATAAAGGATTAAACTAAGAATATAATTTCTTGGCATCTTTAATTTATAATGTAATCAAGTGAAAAATCTTTCAGAATCAATGTTTTCTTTAGAGTTTACCACTAATATTCCACTGTTTGTTTCTTGTTTTCAATTCTTTCATTTTTTCTCCAGTAATATTTGTACGAGGCGCATTTAGAAAGTAAGGATCATTCAGAATATACCACCAAATAAGATATGGGAGAGGAGTTGTGCATGTGTGGTAGAATAGAGGTACTCATTAGCTAGGCTGTTGACCATTTGCCTTTCATCCATTATCGTTTTGTTGTCATCTATGAATAATTTATAATGAGCACTGTGATAAAAAATCCCACAAGTTGAGAGGTTTGTGATATGATATGGTTTTTGTTGGCAGAAAACAAGAGTGCTGCAAAAATTTACTGACAACTGTGTAAAGTGTATGGACCTAATGTAATGATTGACAGTAGGGTTAGGCAATTGTGTCATTTGTTTAAATAAAGGTACAATAATGCTCTCGATGAAGGGTGCATTGGCTGATCAAGTGTTGTAACAGACAATTTAGTGGAAACAGTGAATACAAAAATTAATTGTGGTTCCTACCTGAAGAAAATTGAGGAGCAAGATCCATTTTTGGTCTCAGAGAAGAATGGCCATAATTTATTTGAATGATGGTGCCTGTTAGAATTTTTTTAGTTTTTAGAGATGATGAATGGTGCCACTACACTGATTGTTGTTTTGACTTAATGTTCATGTACAGAATCCACATTTCACTACAATATAAGAAAGAAGTTCATCTCCTTCATTTTCATAATTCTCCAAACATTTTTGAGCTAATTCCACTTGTTTCTGTTTGTGCACATCGGTCAGCATTTTTGCAGCCCATCTGGAACACAATGACTGAGCATGAAACTTGCAGGAATTCAAAATAAAGTTCTATAATTGTGAAACGGTGATTTTCACGAATTTTTGTGTTCACTGTTTCTACTAAATGTCTGTCATGGCACTTGGCCGGCCACTGCACTCTTCATTATGAGCATTGTTGTGCCCTTATTTAAACAAATGACACACCATTGCCTAATCCTATGGTCACTCATTATGTTAGGCCCTTAAACTTTACACAGTCATTGATAAATTTCTGAAGCACTATTGTTTTCCACTAACAAAAACAGTATCACACCACGAACTTCACAGCTGCTGGAATTTTTTTAGCACACAACTCAATATAAATTATTCATAGAAGACAACAGATGATAACAAAACAAAAGTAAAATGATCAACGGCTAGCTAATGAATCATTCCATGCTGCCATGCATGTGCGATCCCTCTTCCATATCTTAGTTGATGGTAAGTTGAATGAACCTTACTTTCTGAACATGCTTTGTATATTTGAATCTACATTTCACATCTGAAAGTTGCTTGACTTTGATTCTTTTTAAAACTTTTGTTCATCTTTTTCTTTTTAATATGATATTTATTTTATTCTGCTCAAAACTAAATTGAAATACTTACATATTAATCTAATATGAATATTCCTTTATTTTAATAAATTCATTTTACCACTCTGTATAATTTGAGTCTCAGAACAGGGAAGATTCCATAACATTAGTAAAAAGAATGTATGGTAATCACAATGCACAAGGATGATGCAAAGACTGATGTATCCAGCTGTCAACTTATCAGCATCTCTGGAATGGTGGTGAAGATTTTTGAAAAGTTTGTAAGGGCTCACATACAGAAATGGGTTAACAGAGAAACTCTACTTTACAATGAACAGCATGGGTTTACTAAGAGGAAGTCATGTTTAAGCAACTTGTTCACATTCTATATAATGTTACTGTTCAATTAGACAAGGGAAATGGATACATCACGATACTTTTTGGATTTTGCTAAGGCTTTCGACAGAATGCAGCATGAAAGACTGTTGGATAAATTGGAGAATATGGGATTGGATTATAAATAATTGCCATGGATAACAAGATGACTGACTGAGATATCAAGATTTAAGGTAACAATTGGTGTGCTAAAAGGATCCACAAGAGTCCTTGGTCCATTGTCATTCAATTTATACATTAATGACATTGGAAAGAATTTGACATGTAACATACTGAATATACAAATCATATGCATATGATTTGTATAGGCTGGAATTGTGGGTATGTAAAAATGGCTATCAGTTCAATGTTAGTAAATGTAAAGTTGCACTTTGGTGTGATTACATATCCAATGTTGTATTATATTGGTGGGATTATGCTAAGAGAAAATGATCAGGCTAGTAGACAGAAAGTTGAAGTTCAAGAGCCACATAGCAAAGACTGCAAATACAACTCAGAATATAATTGCAATGCTAAAAAAAACGAACCTTGACATATAAAGATAAAGAAGTCATTTTACCACTTTAGAAGGCATTGATAAGACCCCACTTGGATTATTGTACACAGGTCTGGTCTCCTGATTCCTGTGGTGATTCTGATACTTGGTTGGTTTGGAATTGGTTTTTTAAATTTAAGTATAGTGTGGCTTTTTGTCTCAAATTGTGCTGCAGTTGTGCATCAGTTAGATACAAGTGTCATTCAGTGGTGTTATTTTTGAAACTGTGTTGTATATATTGTGTTTTTGCTGCCGTTTGTTTCACTACTTCAACGTGTAAAGACGGCGTCCAACAAGAAACATACGTCAGCGGCTTGCAGGACTTCCACTTCTACACAAAAGGCTGGCTCAGTATTAGATATTTTGCAATGGATGCATTGTGGAAACTGCTACATCTAGTTAAGAGCGCTCCGAAGAATGTGAAGGATCTGTGGTCAGTCTGGCTAAATGAGAAGAACGAAAATGTCGACGTACGTGAGAAGTGTCGGAATAAGTTGGAGTGTTTAGGAATGGAAGCTGACATCGGGACCGCAGCGGAAGAACTTTAGCGGGAGTTCATGAAAATGAAAAATGACCTTCATCTTCTGCATGAGGAATTGGAAGTGCTCAGTAAGGAGATACTGGAAGTTAAAACTGAGTTTAATGAGTTAAAGAGAAATTAGGACTATAGAGATTACTTTAGCCGAAGTAACTAGAACAGGATTACGTATGGGTGAGTCTTTGGTGAATGATGCAGTAATAAATAGTATGGGAGTGATTGGGAGTCAACAAAATAAAACCACAAGAGGCCTAAAAGAAACAAGATGTCGTGAGAGTGTGGGGGTAAGTAAAAGAGCATTGAGTAATGAAACTGGGAGAGTCATGCTGAATAGCGTATAAAATGAGTGCATGAGTGACGCTTGTGTGGACTTGAATGAAGTTAAGAGTGGTAAGATATATGGTGATTCTATGATTAAGGGTATGGAGAGCAGTATGCCTGAGGAGTGGCTGGAAAGAAAGAGTGGCTTTAGCAATAAAGAGAGGGCATGAAGCAGAGAAGATGATAGTTATGGTGGGTACAAATGACCTGAGTGGTGGTATATATTGGGTAGCAAAAGATTTAAGAACATTGTTAGATATTGTGAAGAGGAAAAGTGTCAATGGGAAGATAGTATGTGTGCTGCCTCGTTTTGACAATTACGAGTTGAGTAGACAAGTGATGATAATGAATGATATGATTGCAAGAATGTGCATAAAAAGAGGTCTGGAATTTGTTTGGAGTGTGTTTGAAGAAAAAAGACAGTTGTATGCTAGAGATGGGCTACATCAGAACATGGAAGGACATAAGCGATTGAAGAAGTTGCTGTTTTCTGAACAAGTTGAAGTAATTGGGCAGGGAAACTAATATTGAAAAGGTTTGAATATAAGAGAGAGAAACTTTAACAGTGATTGTATATTTATTGATCCTTATTCGCAGAATAAATTGCAGAAGAGAGGGGATAAAAATCGGCATGGTACAACTGAAATTAGTGGTTTTTATATCAGTTCTAAAGCTGGTACAAGAACTAGAGGGAATCTGCAATTTTTGTATACCAATGCAAGAAGCATTCGAAATAAGAGAGAAGAATTTTTGGCATTAGTCAGTGCAATCTCACCAAAAGTTGTAGGCATTAGTGAAACTTGGCTGTCAGCAGAATATGTGGTCACTGGAATTGAATGTGATGGGTACAGTATTTTCAGGTAGGATAGAGAAGATAGAACAGGGGGAGTAGTACTGTTGATGATACCTGATGTGTTGCAGCCAAAGAAAGTAGTATATCAAGATGATAGACATGTGAATGAGAGTTCATTTGAGGCGGTCTGGTGTGAAATAGTGACCAACGCAACCAAATATATACAGTTAAATGCTGCTATAGACCCGGGGGAGATATTAAATTCATACATCAGCAAATTAGTGCAATGAGTGCAGGTTTAGTGATTATTATGGGGGATTTTAATTATGGTGATATCAATTGGAAGGAGGAAATATCATGTAGAAAAAAGGAAATGGAGTTCATACATCTTCTATGAGATAATTATTTGAAACAGCACATAACTGAAGGGACATGTGGTTTGAGAGTGTTGGACCTGGTTATTGGTTCAGAGGATATATGCATAAGTAAAGTGACCTCGTTACATCCAATTGGTGAGCGCAATCATGTGGTATTGACTTGGGAGGTTGCAAAATCTGTGGATTTTTCTGTTAAGAAGTGGTATATATGGAACTACAGGTTAGGCAATTATAACAAGCTTTGGAGTGAGCTTGCAGCCATCCCATGGCAGAATATATTGCAGCGAAAAGATGTTAGCAGTGCATGGGATAAAATCAGCGGGTATCTGAGGAAAGCAATATCAGATTGTGTCCCCGTGGTCAGGAAGACAAACAAGGTAGGCGTTACATGGATGAGCAGTAGTATCAAGTTTGATCTGCAAAAAAAGAAAATGTGATGGAGAATGTACAAGGAGAAATGCGATCAGTACACCCATGAGCAGTACAAGGCTCAAGCTAGGAAGGTTACCTAGTTATGTGGAAAAGTATAAAGTCATGCATTTTGGGATTAAAAGATTACCAACTGTGTACTACATTGTTGGAACAGTACTCTAAGAGATTGATGAGGCTAGGGACTTAGGGGTGTTGGTAGATAGGGAGATGAAGTTCAGAGGACACATTGCTTAGGTGTCCAAGATTGCATATAGGATTACTTGGTTGTTGAGGAACACACTGACATCCAGAGAGAGGTTATTATCCCCCTTTATAAAGCGTTGATACTTCCACAGTTTGATTACTGTGCTCAGGTCTGGTCACCTGAATTCCTTGGAGTTGACGAGGCTGTGGAGAGGGTTCAGAGAAGAGTGACTAAGTTGGTAAGTGATGTAAAAAAATGCTCCCTACGTTGATAGATTGAGAACTTGTAGTAGATTGCAGAGGTTGGTTAGGTTAGTTGGAGAAGAGGGGATATGATAGAAACATTTAAATTACTGAAAGGTTTTTATAGGATTGATGCAGGGGAAATGTTTCTGCTGTGTGATAGTGATGGAAGAACAAGAGGTCATCCCTGGAAATTGAAGAAGCGTGTGGTTAACAAGGGTGTCAGAAGAAGGTTTTTTGCCTGGAGGGTGGTGAATGAGTGGAATTCGTTGCCTGACTTAGTTGTGAGTTCTTCGTCTGTAAATGAATTCAAGAAGAGATATGACAGATATTGTTTTGCTAGTTTGGGTTTCCTGCGATGAGTCTACTGACTCCATGGAGATACCCGTAATAATAATAATAATAATACAGTTGAGGGAGTGCAAAGGAAACTATTAAAAACGATATCAGGATTGTGGAATACTGATTAAGACACTTTGAGAATTTGTAGACTGTAGACACTAGCAAACAGGAAAAACAGGAGTGATATGGTTGAGACTAACAAATCCCTGAAAGGGTCATTGAGGAGGTGAGGACTAGATTTTTCTCTTATAGAGTGGTGTGTGATTGGAATGGATTGCCAATTAATATGGTGTGTGCAATTAGTGTGAATGAATTCAAGAACGGGAATGACAGCTGCTTTGCATGGTATGACATGACTCTTGGAGGTTTCTCTTAATAAGTTATTTTATTTTATTCATATGAGGGTTTCTCCCATACCCCTATCCCTTGGGGGGGGGGGGGAATGGCAGGTTAATCCTTCCTAATGAGGGATTAGGTATATATATATATATATATATATATATATTGTATGTCTGGGCCGAGTGGTTAGTGTATCCACTCTCCATCCGAAAGGCTGCAGGTTCGAATCCTGCCATGGACAGATGTTTGTGATTGTCTGTGGAAATACTAGTGGTGGTGGTTAGTGGTAGATGCCATTGGTATAGACCAGGCATGGGCAACCTTTCCTAGTTCGGGGGCCAAATTATCTTTCTGTCTCCAAGTCAAGGGCCGGACCAAATTATTAAATAAAATAAATTAATATTAAATGAATTAAAACAAGTTGTTACTTCATATTTCATTTATTTATAACATAATGCTTTGGTATAAAGCTCTACATAAATTTTATAATATAATGAACGACATAAAAATTTAATGTGAAGATTGTCCTTGTACTTCAACTACGAGACTGTCAATATTGACGTTAATATTACTTAAGGATAATCACATAGAATTTTCGAGGTTTTCGTCCGTTATTCTTGTCCGAATTTTTGGTTTATTTTATTTCATCCTCGAAAAAAACTTTTCACACATATAAGTGCTGCTGAAAAGACAAATGATTTTTCTTGAAAAAGCGTGTAAATTTGTATATTTTTCTTCCATCAAATAAAATTTATAAAAATCCATCAAAGCAATATTGTTAAATTATGATTTTAGCACTAAATCCTCCTGAAGCTCAATAAGTTCCATCTGTAAGTTTTCTGGCACATTATTTACATCAGCATCCATCGGACGAGCAAATATAGTGAATGTGGAGGCTTTGTTTTTGAAGTCGGCAAACCTTATATCAAATTGCTCTATTAGTGCCTTCAGTTCATCTCTATAACAATTATAAGGGATATTGTTATGAGTTGCTAGAGTAGGAAAATGATAACAATTTTTAGCTCTTATCTGACTTTCCAACAATCTTAGTTTATTACAAAAAGCTTTGACATGTCCATGCACTTCATGAACCAAAGATTCAGTTTATAAGACCATTACACTTTTTTTATCTAATCTTTGTCAAGTAGCTTTATTTTATCCTCCTACATGTTTCGCCAATCTTTTTCTATTGGCATCCTCAGGGAATACAAACTAGTAAGCTAAAATGAAGGTTACAGACTAGGTTATAACTGATGGTTCTAATTCATACAAAAAATTGGTATTGTGCGTGTCTCGTTAACGTGATTTATTCGTTATGGCTCATGACGTAATTGTCATGAAAGTTCATTTCTTTGATGTTTAATGATCTGATAAAAGTTTTCCAAATTTCTGGTAAAATTAGACCTTGATTCTTGTTTAGGTTTTCAGTTTTACGGGCGACTGTAGCTGCTTCTTTAAAGGTTCTTGAATGGTAGTTATCTTCTATGTATGGCATAAGGCTCTTATCCCACTCAATGTGATGGTTAGTAGAGGCAAAGTGGCATGAAAGGCCTGAAATGTCTTGTCTGTTATTTCTGACATATCCTATGTGTTCTTTCTTTCTTGTTTCAAAGCTTCTAGAGGTCTGACCTACGTAACTAATACCACATGAGCAAGGTATATTATATACTCCAGAGTACTTGTAGAATGGGTGAGGATCTTTCGGTGATCTTAAAAATTTCCGAATAGTGTTGATTGGTTTGAATGCCACTCTGATCTTATGTGGTTTTAAAAGGTTGGCTAATTTTTTGGAAAGGTTGCTGACAAAAGGAATCGTAATTGTACTGATGTATTGGACGTCATCACATTGTCGATGTGGTATATCAGTAAAGAGAATCTTGTTGTAGAGTCTTTTTGGGTAACCATTTAAAGAAAGTTCTCTGGATATTGTGGTTAATTCCGTTAGTAGGTCACCCTTGTCTGTCGTATACTGTATAGCTCTTTTCTTGAGACTATGGATAATGCTAAGTTTCTGAGCTATGTGATGAGCTGAGTTGAAATGGAGGTAACGTCCAGTATTTGTAGGTTTTCTGTATACAGATAGGTTGATACTATTATTGGATTGTTTCTTTATTAAAATGTCAAGGAAAGGCAGTTTTTTATCTTTTTCCATTTCTAATGTGAATTTGATGGTATTGTGGAAACTATTGATTTGGTTGAGGTAATTCATTAATTCTTCTTTCGTATGATCCCAAATGATAAAGATGTCATCTACATATCTGTACCAAATTTTCGGTTTTGGAATGATCTGGGTTAAGATTTTTTTCTCTAGATCTTCCATGAATAAGTCAGCACAAGGAGGTGAGAGGAGGCTACCCATAGCTAATCCAGTGAGTTGTTTGTAGATCGTTTTTTTGCCAAATAAAATAGTTAGAAGTTAAACAGTGATTGAACAAAGTAGTGATGTTTCTTGGGAACAAGTTATCTAGGATGTTGATGACTTCAACCACTGGAATGTTAGTAAACAGAGATGTAATGTCCAGGCTTGCTAGTATATCCTCTTCAAAAATAGGGATGTTTTTTATTTTATCTATAAAATGTTTTGAGTTTTTAATATAAGTATCCGAGACGTGAATGTGTTGTTGTAAAATCTTCGCAAGATACTTGGACAGTTGGTAAGTGGGAGAATAGATTCCATCAACTATTGGACGTAATGGTATACCTTCTTTATGAATTTTTGGAAGGCCATACAATCTAGGAGTAAGTGGGTGCATAGATTTTAGTTTTTTTATAATTTCTATAGGCCAGTTATTCATTCCACGTAATAATTCATTGGTGTCATTATGGTTTTTTGTGGTAGGATCTCTACTGAGAACTTCATATACAGACCTGTCAGATAATAGATTTTTAATTTTTTCTTCATAATCTTTAGTATTTAATATAACTGTATTATTACCTTTGTCGGCTTTGAGTATGATGATATCTTTATTATTCCTTAATTTGAGAAGTGTTCTTCTTTCCATTTGGTTAGAGTTGGTGTTAGGAGATCTTGACTGAGCTGAAAGCATTATGCTGCTTTTTAATCGTAAGTCATTAGCTATTGGAACTGGTAGTAATGAGAAGGCTTTTTCTAAGTTGCAGATAAACTCTATTTTAGGAATGACAGTGGGTTTTAAAGCAAAATTGATTCCTTTTTTGAGGATAGAGATCTCAGGTTTACTTAAAACGATGGCAACTATTAGACAATATGATTAGCAACAGTTTTACCAAACCATTTAATCACAGCAAAAAGACACAAATTGATAAATTCAATATACTGTATGATAATCATAGCAACTGCAAACCGTCTCTACCAGATAACCACGTTTTGAAATTTGAAAATTGAAAATGCTTCCAATCTAGCAATCTTCTCTTTTAAACTTTTTTTGATATCATCAGCCATAATGTCTATCCATCAGACAACAGTACATCTCGACAAACGAATATTCTCGAAGTCTTTTTTCTTTTCGGGACATATTATACTTGCAACATCTACCAGACATTCTTTGATAAATTCTTCTTCACCAAATGACTTAAAATGCTTAGCGATTTTTTCACTTACCACAAAGCTGGCTTTGACAATACTGTGGTGCTGTGTTCTTTGCTTGTTGAACATTTGCTGCTGGGTATCCAAGTTCTTCTTCAACTTCTGTATTTCATCTTTTCCTAGTTGTCCATCAATTTTTGGGTGATCCGCATGCCTCGAAGTAAAGTGTCTCTTCAAGTTGTATTCTTTGTTGGCGGATACGAATTTCATTGCACAGCAAACATACAGGCAAACCTTTATTCAGAATAAAATAATAATCCTCCATCCAGTTGTCTTGAAATTGACAATTCTCTGCATCTACTTTTCTTTTTTTTGCAATAATCCCTGACATTGTCCCAAATTTATAAGCGATATTCTGAACTGTCAAACAGAACTGTCTTCTACACCGCAGGCACTGAACAGAACACAACATCAACGCAGGCACCAAACATAACATCAATGCAGGCACTGAACAAAGCACAACATCAACGCAAGTACCGAACTGACATGCTGTAACACGTTCACACACGCTGCTAGTCTGAGTGAGAAAGAGACCTTGGTTGGAGAAAACATAGTGTGTTTTGCACAAGTCATATGCGTCAGCTTAATATGAGTTAGTAGAGCGCCGCACCATGTTTTCTCCCACCATGAATCAGACAAACTTCACTGAAATAGATTAGGGCCGAATCCGGGCCGGGGGTTGCCCATATGTGGTGTAGACCATGAAGGTAGTTGTGGTTGGTGGAGTGGTGGAGACAGAGGTGTAAAGTAGGTGCCCTTCCTCAATGAGTCTTAGAACTCCCTGGAGGTGGGCATGTTATGTATAATAACATGCCCACTATAATAAATATATAGTAATATATTTATTATAGTGGGCATAATAATAAATACGTGTGTGTTCAGTGCATGGCTGGTTTGCCTGTTCTGAGGGATGAAAAAACCCTCTATCTCTGTATGAGACTGGCTAACTCAGCTTTAGTCAAAAGAGACCAGAGAAAGGTTCCTCACGTGTCATAGACAGGAATCGAACCCAGGTCTTTCCAACAAAAGGACTTCGTCTATACTGACTGAGTTACCGAGGCTCTTCTCTTAATAATAATATAATATCAAAGTATTATCCAGTGTGTTTCCCAGCCAGTTTGTCTGCTTTACCGGAGAGCAAAAAATCTCATTCCAGAAAGAAAAATACTAACTGATCCTTATGAGACTAGTTAACTCACATTCAATTTGAAAATTATAACTGTTCCTTGCATTCCACCCTAGACTGGATTTGTTTCCTTCCAAAAGGACAGAGTCATGCTTTTGACTTCATCAGAAAAAGATTAATAAAACTAATAATAAAGTAAACATTGAAAAAAATTTAATTAAAACCCACTAAATTTTGTGACATTTCTTTCTTTTTTTAAAATAATTTATTTAGTGTTAGAAATCAAAATGAACTTTCTTTAATGAAATAATATTCTACTATATGGCTAAGAATAATAAAACAGCTAATTATCTTTGTTTTATATGGTAAACAAATGTTATATCATGATATCATTTCACTTGTATTTAGTTACTAAAGTATATGCCGAGTTCAGAAGAAAAAGCTCTCTTGGAAGAACATAGCCTTGAAATAGACAGCATGGCCCGTGCAGATAGATTTCTGTTTGAAGTTAGCAAGTATGAAGTTTTAATTTTCACTGTTCATTTTTATGCAAGTATTATGAGAATAACTTAGAATTCATATCTAAGTTATGAATTGTTTTAAATATTGTCTGAGGGGAGGACATCACTGTGTATTTTTACACTTAAATCGTAATTTCTCAAATTTAAATAACAGATTGCATTACTTATTATTATTATTATTATTATTATTATTATTATTATTAAACAAGACCTCATGGAGTCAAAGACTCATCTAGGAGGTCCTTTTATCTCACACACATCTCATCATACCGGGTCTTAAACACATTCAAACTCCTTGCAGACACCACACTCTCAGGCAAGGCATTCCAATCATTCACAACTCTGCACGAAAAAAACCTGCCTCTCACTCCCCTACTCACACCCTCTTTATACAGTTTCCAGGGATGACCTCTGGTTCTCCCCTGATCTCCCACTATTCGCTGTAGAACTTCTCCACCATTGATCCTATAGCAACCCCTTACCAACTTGTAGGTCTCTATCATATCTCCCCTCTTCCTTCTCTCCACTAGTCTCTGCAAATTACATCTTTTCAATCTTTCCTCATACTCGACATTCCAGAGGTCAGAAACTACCTTAGTCAGTCGCCTTTGGACCCTTTCCAACATCTCCTCATCCTTCTGAAAACCAGGTGACCAAATCTGGGCACAATAGTCCATGTGTGGCCTAATCAAAGCCTTATACAATGGAACAAGAATCTCCCTACTTCTACACGTCAGTGTCCTCCTCATCATTCCCAGAAGTCTTTGTGTTGTCTTCACAATTTTGGCGATGTGACCCCTAAATTTTAGATCCTTATCCACTATCACTCCCAGATCTCTTATTTCCTCTACTTCCAACAATATATTCTTACCAAGCATAAATTCTGCATCCCATCTTTGTTTTCCAAATTTTAAAACCTTACATTTTGCAACATTGAACTCACACCCCCATTTGCTTGCCCAATCACTCAATTTATTCAAGTCTTCTTGCAAGGCCACAACATCTTCACTACTCTTTATGGTTCTTCCCAACTTTGCATCATCTGCAAACAACTGAATATCTCCATCCAAATCTTCGCCAATATCATTAATATACAAGTTAAATAGTAATGGCCCTAAAACAGATCCCTGAGGCACTCCACTAGTGACTTTCCTTTTCCTGGATATTGCACCCCCATACACAACTTGTTGATACCTATCAGATAGCCAGTCTCCAATCCAATGCACCAATCTAATATCCAACCCCATCTGCTCTAGTTTGACTGTCAACTTATCATGAGGCACTCTATCAAAAGCTTTTGCGAAATCCAAGTATATTACTGTGTATCCTTCTCCTCTGTCCAAGGAAGCAGTCACTTTATTGTAATAAGTAAGTAGATTACTAAAACACGACCTCCCTTTAGCAAATCCATGCTGTCCATCAAAGATTATACCATTGTTGTCAACCCAACTCTGGATTCTAGCTCTCACAAGCTTCTCCAACAACTTAACCACAACACCCGACACACAGATAGGCCTATAGTTTGATGCTTGAGTTCGATCACCTCCTTTATGAAGTGGCACAATCTTGCCCTCCTTCCACTCTTTAGGGACTTGACCAAGTGCAAGACTCGTATTAAAAAAATATGTCAAGGCAGGTGTCAACTCTCTGGCACATTCCTTCAGAATACGTGGTGATATATTATCAAGTCCCACAGCCTTATTTACATCTAGTTTACTCAACTCCCCAAACACCTCTTGCTCACTTACAGTCAGTCTCTCCTCCCCATCATCAACTGCTCTTAATCTCTCCATGAAGTCACATTCACAAGATTGAAAGATTTTTATGAACTGCTCATTAAGTATCTCCACCACACATTCTGCAACAGCTGTCTTTATACCATTTCCTCCAATCAATGTCATCCTTCCATAATCATTCTTTCTTTTGCTGGCTACATATCGAAAGAACTCCCTAGGATTCTTTTTAGCTTCATTAGCTAACTGCTGTTCATACCTCTCTTTAGCTACTCTCACCAACCAAGTCACTCTCCTTGCCTGGTCTTTGTAGAACTCATGAAATTGGTTACTTCCACTTCTCTTATGCTGCCTCCACAATGCCCTTTTTCTCTGTATTGCATGCTTAATCTCTTTATTCATCCATCTCACACCTAACTTATTTAACCTTCTCACCCGTGGTATACATTTAGACATTGCATCCACTAAATATTTTTTGAAAATCCCCCAAGCTGCATTGATCTCTTTTCCAGCTAACTCCTCATTCCATGCTACACCTGCAAGCTGTCTCCTGAGCTCTTCATAATCACCCCCCTTGTAGTTCCACATATACCCTTTTTTCACAGGGGTCCTTGCACTGCTGGCAACCACCCAAGTAATCACCTCATGGTCACTTTCACCAATTGGTGGATGATTTGATACCTCATTGATAATTACATCCTCCGATGAGATGACCAAATCCAAGACCCTTAATCCTCTTGTGCCCTCTGTTACATACTGTCTGAGGTAGTTATCCCTCAAAAACTCAAGAAACTCATTTTCTTTACTTCCAGTTGCTATCTCTTCATTCCAGTCTATATTGCCATAATTAAAATCACCCATAATGATCACCCTTTTCTTATTTGCTTGGCTTATTTGACTATACATTTCACTATCACCACCATCCACATTACCAGGTCTATAACAACATCCCACCAAGTATTTGATTCTATTCACCTCTATCTCACACCATACTGCCTCAAAACCACTGGCCCCATTTCCCCCTTGCATCTCTACCTTGTATGGACATAACTCTTTCTCTATCATCAATAGCACTCCCCCCTCCCTTTTTACCCCTTCTATCCTCACGAAACACATCATACCTTTCCATCTCTATTCCTGTCAGGATGTCATCCTCATCTAACCATGTCTCACTTATTCCGACAATCTCTGGGTGCACAGACGCAATTAGTGCAACCATTTCATCCGCCTTGTTTCTTATACTTCTAGCATTGGTATACAAACACAACAACTCATTTCTGGATCTACAGCTAGTTCCACTGATACCACTCACTCGATGTGATCTCTCCATGCTGGACTGGGGCCATTTCCCTTTCTGCTTCTTCATTTTAGAACCCTTTGCAATTCCATCTGTTTCCTTTTGATCCTTGATCATCCCATTACTTTCCTGCCTACACATTCTCTCACCTCCTCTTGGAGCATCCACCTTTCTCACGCTGTGTATCCCTGTCCACCCTGAGCCTCCCCGTTTCCCTGCTCCTCTTGCACACCCATTCTCTCATTATCTATACTCATACCACTCACTTCCACATTCATTTCCACTCCTTCAATCTCTCCTGTCTTACTCTCCTGCTCTTCCACATCACTCCCCTCTTGATCTGATTCATTCTCTCTATTCACTTCTCTACCTTCCAGCAGCAGTCTCTCCAAGCGACTCACACCATAACCACTCAAATGCAGTCCATCGCTCCCATACAGCTCACTTCGTCCCTCAAACTCATTCCACACATTAACAAACTGTACTCCCATCTCCTCACACATTTCAGCCAGAATATCATTCATAATCCTTGCTCTCCGCCTCATTTCACCACAATCATACCTAGGCAACACACTGACCACCCTTCCTGTCACACTATTCTCCTTTATCTTTCCAAGCAGTCTCCTGACATTCATTTTGACATGCTCTTTGTTCTCTCTCAAATCATTTGTTCCAATTAATACAATTAACTCTTTTGCTCGTTCCCGCCTCATGTTCAATGCCTCAATCACTCTACTCATTTTACCGCCTGGAAAACATACCTTGTGCATTTTATCCTCTAGCACACCTTTAATAATGGAGTCGCCATACAACGCCACTCGCTCATCTTTTGTTAACTCTTTCATGCCATCATGATTTATTTTAATAGTTTTGACCTGCATTCTCTTAATTTCATTCCGCATCCATTTCATTTCTTGCTTCATCCAATCCAATCTATCTCTCATTATTTCTCACTTCTTTCCATTGTTAGGGAGGGATTTCTTATCATCCAGTTTCATTTCATTCTCCTCTTCAAACTTTCTTCCTCTAAATTTCTGTTATAAATTTTCATTGCTCTTATGCTGTCATTCATTCTCCTTATGTGTGAGTGGAGCTATCAGTTTAATATTGCATTCACAAGGTCTTGCAGTGTTTACCAATTGCAATGTTCAATATTAGACTAATTGCAATATTACTTTTTTTACTAATCCAAGTTGTTTATACATTTCTTCATCACCACCCTCCACATTCCCCTGGCCTATAGCAACATCCAACGAAGTATGTCTTCCTGTCAACTTCCACATTACACCACACTGCCTCATAACAAGTGCCACTATTTCCCTCTTTCATGCCTACCTTATGTGGAATTAATTCCTCTGCTATCATCAGCAGCACTCTCCCTCCCTTCTTGCCCTTTCTATCCTTGTGAAAAATACTGTTTCCTTCCATTTCTATTCCCATTATGATATCATCTTCATTCAACCATGTTTCATTTATTTGAATGATTTTGGGGTGAATAAACTCAGTTACTGAATCCATTTCATCCCCCTTATTTCTGATATTTCTGGCATTTATAAACAAACACAGCAGTTCATTTTTAGGTCTGTAACCAGTCCTATCCAAGCCACTGGTTGGTTGTGATTTCCCCACCACACCTGCCCTTGCCTTTATGTTATAAAAGTTTTGCCAATTTGTGTAGTGCAAGATTTATGAAAAAGAGTACCTCCATAGTATAATTGAAGAACAACAGAACTTTACTCTCTTTAATTGGAAAAGACCTGTGTTTGATTCTCATCATGATGAGAAGAATCTTTATATGGACTTTTTCAATTAATCTCATATGGAGGTAGCAAGATATTTTATCAGGGAAACTTGAGTTTTTCATCTGACATACAGACAACTCAGACATTAGAACACATGCAATTTACAGTCAAAAAATACTATTGTTGTTGGTGGTGGGCAATAGATGCCATTTTGTGTAAGTGGAGAATTAAATAGCAGAGACAGTGAGCTGTGTGTAATGGAGCAGCAGAGTACAGTGCCTTCCCACAATGAGTCCTTGGGCTCCTTGGAGGTGTCACATGATAATAATAATAATTAAGAGTATTGCAATGTACTTTTTTTTTGCAATATAATTGAATTTGCAGTAAGATAAAGAAGGGTGTTGATATATAGAAGAAAGAGAGAGAGTGAGAGATGAAAGAATTGGAACCTTATGGCACCCCTGTATTAGTTTCAGGGTCTGAAGATAAAGATCTCTCCACTATTGCACATAATGTGCATCCAGAGAGAAAGCTAGCCTCCTCCCCATGTTGCAGAAGTCAGAAGACAGACCATATGATTGGGGCAGCTTATAATTGGCCTTTGTGCTAAACCCAATCAAATGCCTTATACATATCAAGTGTAACACACTTGAGACTTCCTGAACTTTTCCATGGCATTATATAAGACAAATGACATAAGCCAGAAGATCCCCTATTAATTAATAGTGCCCAAATCCACACTGTTATCAGATTAGTGGTTCTAGGTAGTATAGAAGTTAAGCGTCTTTCATTACTTAAGAAGCGAAGTGAGAGAAATGGGACAGTAATTTGATGATAAGTTCAAATTATCATTTGAACGTATCATCTGTTCTATGTTGTACTCATCTCTGAAATAATCAGAAAAAAGGAGATGAGTGTTATATTTTTGGAATGACAGAAGATGTTTACCGATAAGATCATCAATGCAAGAATTACAGGAAAAGTAAGAAGTCAGGAGATTGGTTTTAAGCTGGGTAATTCTGCAGTATAACCATCCAAATGCAAAAAAGGAAGAGAGATTGGACAAAAGTTATGGTCAGTAGCTTTGGCAAGAGATCAGAAAGTATGACTATCATTTGGACATGATACAAGTTTTCTGTTTTTGGAAAAGAATTTTGGATGTGTATACTAATAATTAATTAAATCACTTTGATTAATTTTGTTTTGATTAATTTGATTTCACAGATTTGAGAAAAATAAGAGGAAACTGAACCAGCAATATGATTCCTTGATGCAGAAACAAAAAACTATCATTTAGCAACTCCTACCACCAACAACAGAAAAAGATATTTTATATACAATGACAGGTGCCTGAATAGTTATGTTAAAATGGTGTTTACGTCATTGTACTAGGCCACTGAAAGAAAGACCACTATAGTTTGGATTAAAGTGACTAACCAGAGAAACTTTTTCCACCCTTTCTTCAGCTTTTCCCCAATTTTGTCAATATTTGGCAACACAAGTAGAAGTTGTACCTACTTGGAAACTCAGTTTTTTAATCCTCAAGCTTAAAAAAATTGACTCTAAAATTCAGTATTTCAGACATAATAATATACCTGCTGGTAAACTTAGGACCACCTATCAGTGATAAGTGAATAGTAGAGATGGAGCTTTAAAAAAAGTTTATTAGAAGAAAAGGAATTCTTCCTACCCGCTTTAGGAATAGAAGACAATAGAGTATATATTAGGATGCCCATTAACGTCTTCTGAATGTTAAGTTCTTGTTCTTGCTAAGTAGGACAATTTTACTGTCATACCTAAGTCATTGCTTACCTAGATTTCATGCATAATGGTAGGCAAAACATTTGTAGTCGCTCAGATAATGATGACGATGATTCTATCAATAAACTACAATATGAAGTAGTTTTTGTTTTGTTTAAAACCTAGCTTTCTCCTCCTAACATTTCTGTAGCCAAATTTCATGCCTTCAGTCACTTAATTGTAATGTGTGTGCTTCATTATCTCAAAAGCTGATGAAGAAAAGTCTGTGGTAATTATGGATAAAGCATATTATAATAGGAAAATCAAGATAGGATCATGTATCAGGAGGTTAGTCGTAATCCCACTAGAAGTCAGATTAAAAATCTAAACTGCTTACTAGGTGAGGTGGTCAGCTAGAAGAGGAATACTATTATTATTATTATTTGATGCCTCCAGGGAGTCCAAAGACTCATCGAGGGAGGGCACCTGCTCTACAACTCATGTCTCCACCACTCAATCCACCAATGCCATCTATCCACCGACCACCGCCACTAGTATTTCCACACACAATCACAAACATCATGCCCATGGCGAGATTCGAACCCACAGCCTTTAGCTGGAGAGCAGATACGCTAATCACTCGGCCAGCCAGGCTGGCAAAATATTATTATTATGTGACACCTCCAGGGAGTACAAAGACTCATCGAGGGAGGGCATCCACTGCACAATTGTCCATCTCCACCACTCAATCCACCAACGAACCACAACTACACCAACACCATCTACTGCCCACTGCCACCATTAGTATTTTCAAAGACAATCACAAACATCTATGCCCATGGTGGGATTCGAACCTGCAGCCTTTTGGCTGGAGAGCAGGTACGTTAACCACTTGGCCAACCAAGATGGCTATTTAAAGACTATGCATTTACTTTGGGACGATTCCATTGTTTGAATGGATTGCATTGGAGCTGCAAAGATCTGAATTCTGAGACCAATTATTAATTTCATTGATCGATCTCCAACCTATGAAATTGTCAAAATGCTATCATGATTATTATGTGTTTATGTCAAAAATGAAACTGTCAAAAATACAACAAAAAATTTGCAAATAAATAAGTAAATAAAATAAAAGATATACCAAAAAAATCCCACAAAATAACAAAACTTCGTGTTAATGCCAACATCAATGATGTTCACCATCATTTGCAGACATTGAAATCTAATCTGCTATTCATCACTGAACATCTACTGGTTTTCTCTATGACTACAGCTCACCACAGTATACTATTATTATTATTATTATTATTTCGGGCAACTCCAAGGAGTCGACAGACTCATCGAGGGAGGCCTTAACATCATGTCAAGAACAACTATTCGACATTCACACAGTATCTATCATACCTCGCCTTGAACTCATTCACGGTCATAGCACCCACAACAGACTCTGGCAGCTTATTCCACTCATTCACCACTCTCCAAGTAAAAACCTAGCTCTAACACCCCTGCTAACCACATTCTTGCCCAGCTTCCATGTATGGCCCCTAGTCCTCCCATCACCAGTCCTATTCTCAAAAATATCTTCTGGATTAATCTTATAGAAACCCTTCAGTAATTTGAATGTCTCAATCATATCACCCCTTTTCTGCCTATCAACCAATTTTTGCAACCCACAAATCTTCAACCTGTTCTCCTAAGGTTCATTCCACAGACCTGCTATCATCTTGGTCACTCGTCTCTTGATTCTCTCCACCTCCTCCCCATCAAGAAGAAACCCTGGCACCCATATCTGGGCACAGTAGTGTCAAGGCTTAATATAGTGTTCCACTATATTAAGATATAGTGGAAGATCCACTATATCAAGGCTCGATATAGTGGAACAATAACTTGTTTATCTCTGCTTGTTAAAATATTTTTCAGCAACCAAGTGATTTGATGAGCTGATTTAGCCACTTTTGCAATGTGCCCCCTAAACTTCAACTCCCTATCCACCAACACTCCCAAATCCCTGGCCTCATCAATCTCCTGGAGTACGGTTCCACCAATGTGATATACTGCTGCTAATCTTTTCACTCCAAAATGCATAACCTTACACTTTGCCACATTAAATTGACATCCATTTTCTCCTAGCCCAGTCCTCCAAACTATCCAAATCCTATAATTTGATGCTTGAGATCTGTCACCTCCCTTATGAAGTGGTATAATCTTGCCTTCCTTCCACTCCTTTGGAACTTGACCCTAATGTAAGACTCATATTAAACAAATATGGCAAGGCAGATATCAATTCCCTGGCACATTGGTTCAAAATAAATACATAGATCATCAAGTCAGTATATGTGGCAATTCTGGAAAACGCAACTCCCCCATATATAAAGGGAGTTACTTGTATTTCCCATATACAAATAGTGAAAAAGGTGTAACACCTTATTATTAAACCAGTCTGGGTGGTTACCCTCCCTATAATGCATAGATTATACATACCCCAAATGATGTATGCTTTGCATAATGGGATTTTAATGCAAAGTCATTAGCCTCTTTATACAAGTAGCCTAGTCATGAAGATGCATCACATGCTAACTTTCTTCTTTTTTTATATTCTTTTTTAATCCTTTACTTGGATAAAGGATTAAAAAAGAATATAATTTCTTGGCAAGTTTAATTTGAAAACAAGTGTTTGAAGAAATAAATTAAACAGCATGGACTGAAATGAAAACCAATCAGGAGATCAGAGAAGAATTACACTACCATATTTCAAAACTAACAAGAATTGGGAAAAAAAAACAGTTACAGTAGTATAGTCCTGTGTGCAGAATGCCTACTAAAGGGCTTTCTCAAATTCTCCAAAATGGTAGAGTAGAAAGAAAGATACTGCTGGGAAGACCTAGAAGGAAATGGATAGAAAACATCAAAAGCATAAGTGGCCTGAACTCTTACAAAAATTTAAATAACTTGGCTGCTGATAGATTGTACTAGAAAGCCAATCTATCAGCAACTATTATTAGCCTCAAGCTATCTTATGCAGGTGAAGAAGAAGATGATGATGATGATATTATGAGATACAGGTTTTTTTTTTTTTATGATGCTCACATTATAAAGAAAACAATAAAAAAATCAACAGGCAAAATCCGTTGTGGTGGGCAGGAGGTAATACAGTATAGACGATAGATGTAGAGTAGAATGGCGTCCTGTGATGAATGTTTGGATTCCATAGAGGTGTCACACCCTCCTTTCTTTACACTCTTTTAGTATAATAATTGTAACATACATTTAAGATATTAAATATAAAATGTAATATATAAGATGGAATATAATTTTGTTGCAGATTTATTAGATGTAATAACAGTTATATTATTTAAATCGATGCTTTGTTGATCAGTCTTCATCACTAATAAAAAAAACTTTTTTAAAAGAAAATCTTTACTTTTTATGATGATAGTATGTGTTCCCTTTTTTCTCTTGTACATGCATTAAAACATGTTATAATGATTTTTGTGTTTGAATCATATCACTTTCTTTTTTTTTTTTTTTTAGGATTGTTCATTATGAACAAAGATTAAGAACACTTTTCTATAAGAAAAAATATCAGGAAAGAGTCAATGACTGTAAACCAAAAATTGAAGGTAAGAGTATATCAATAAAATCTTTAAAGACGTTTCTCATTATGCTATACACAGTAAAATCTTGTTCACTTTAACAAATCCCAAAAATGCTGTTCAGGCTATTTGAAAAATTTGCTGTAGCAATTTCCAATACAGCCGAAATGTTTTGATGATTCATAAAACTGAATAAAAGTTATACAGCAGAAATCTCATATAAAAACTTCTTAACCCTGATGTTTCTTTTCCGTTATAGATTAATTCATATTATTATTATTAACATTTGACCTCCATGGAGTCAGAAGCTCATTGTGGGAGGTAGTACACACTATTGCACACAAGGCTCATCCAACTGTGCTTTAAACTGATTCAATGTGTCTACACCCACAACACACTCAGACAATGCATTCCACTCACCAACCACTCTGAATGCAAAGAACCTATTCCTCACTCCTCTGCTCACACCCTCCTTATATATTTTCCAGCAATGGCTTGTTGTTCTACCCCCCCCCTCTCCTATTCTATGAAAAATCTCTTCCATGTTGACCCGATAAAAATCCCTGACTAGCTTATATGTCTCAATCATATCCCCCCCCTCTTCCTCCTATCACGGGCTCTGCAGCTTACATTCTCTCAATCTGTCCTTGTACTCCACATTCCAAAGACCAGCTTTGTGAATTTTCTCTAGACCCTTTCCATCATATCCTCATCACCATGAAAACCCAGCAACCAAATCTGTGCACAATAATCCATATGAAGCCTGATCAAGGCCTTATACAATTGCATAATCTCTCTATTTTTGCATGTCAGGGTCCTTCACATTATTGCCATTTTCCGATGCGATGTCTTCACAACTTGTGCAATGTGTCCCCTGAATTTCAGGTGCTTGTCCACCATCACCCCTAGTCATCTTTCAAGTCCTCTTGTAAGGCATTAACATCATTCTGACTGTGCATTTTTCTCTCCAGTTTTGCATCAACCGGAAACAGCTGGATATCACTAGTTAAACCCAACCCAATATCATTAACATACAAAATGAACAACAATGACCCCTGCAGCACACCACTAGTGACACTTCTCTTTTGGGATACCACAACCCCATATACAACATTCTGATACTTATCCAACAACCAGTGATTGATCCAACTCAGAAATATCTGTTATCCAATCCCATCTGTTTCAATTTATTTAAGAGCTTGTCATGTGGCAGTCTATCAAAATCCTTTGCAAAATCTAATGTACTTAGATTTTGCAAAGGATTTTGCAAAATCTAATGCACTGTATATGCATCTCCTCTGTCCAAGGTATTTGTCACCTTGTTATAGTACATAAGTAAGTTAGTGAAACATGATCTCCCCTTTACAAACCCATGCTGATAACCACAGAGAATACTGCTGTTATCGACCCATTTCTGTATTCCACTTCTCACCAATCTTATTATTATTATTATTATTATTATTATATGGGCATCACCATGGAGTCCAAAAACTCATTGTAGGAAGCCCACAGTCATTATTGACACAATGCCCATCATACTGAACAAATTATTGAAATAATTCTTATCAGTTATGAAACATTTGTTCCCTTATTGCACTGTAAATTTTTGGTCCTTATCTAAGCCCTGGTTCTCCAAGAAATGTGTCAAGACTGTACCAGAGAAGACTTGATCATATTATTATTATTATTATTATTATTATTACAAGAGACCACCAGGGAGTTAGTGATTCATCGAATCCTGTCAAAAGCTTTAGCAAAGTTAAAAAATATCATGGTGTATGCAATGTCTAACTCTACTGTGACCTTATTATAAAATGTGAGCAGTTACTCACACATGACTCTCTTAGTAAACTCATGCTGATCATTGCAAAGTATAGATTCTCTATCAACCCATTTCTGTGTACAATACTAAAATCTTCACCACCAGTACAGAGATACTGATAGGTTGACAGTTAGACACATCAATCTTTGCATCACCCTTGTACAATGGGATAATCATACATTCCACTCCTTTGGAATCTTCCCTGTACTGAGATTCAAATTATACAATCAGGTGTAAGGAACAGCCAGTTCAGCTGAACACTCTTTTAGCATTCATGCTAATATCCCATCAGTCCCTATTGTCAAATTCATATTCAGTTTGGTGCAGCAGCTCTAGTACTTTCTACTCATACAACTCAGTTTATTCCATCAGTGTAGAGGTATCTTTCAGCTCAGTATTGAATACATCAGGTTGATAGCTTTTTGCAAAATAGGCATTCATTAGTTGAATGATCTCTTTTGCATCAGTTCTGCCATCCACATATGTATTCTTTCTTTTACTTGTCACACTGCAATATTGGCTTTTATCAAAATGTCCATGTTTATTTTCTGTTTGCACTAAATAACTGCAAGAAAATTGTGAATACATTTTGCTTGCAGCTCTTCCTGATTCCCAAAACAGATTTTGAAAAGACTAAATGAAAGAAAGAAATTTATATGAAATATTCAAACAGCAGTTGTGTTTTCTTGTTTCTTGTCAAGGCAGTCTGCTGAAACTTATCCCATCTACTATTTTTTCATGCAGACAGTTTTTTTTTGGTATTATGAACCACAGAAAAAAGTCCCTAGCTTCATACTTTTTCTGAACTTTTTGCATCAATAGGCTTAGGAAATGTCTCCTACTATTCCAAACATGTATTGTATAATTCCCCATTTCTTTGCCAGAAAAAAAATTAGAAGCATCTTATCCATACACAGTATTAAACAGTCTCCTGGTCCTAATCTCCATTTGTTCTGATAAATTTGTACTGACTCCAGTTCTGTATTGCCTTTTTTTTTTCTCTCTCTCTCCTTTCCACTGTTATCCATTCCGTCACCTGGAAATTAGTTATATTCAACCCATTCCTAAAAAGGACAACAGATCCTTACCATCAAATTACCATTCACTTTCTGTCATTACTTCTTTCTGCAGAAAATGGAGAAAACCATTAACACTCAACTTCTGCTCTACGTAGAAACCTCTCGACTAACAAACAGTCACTGGCATGGATTCTACCACTGTTGATCAATTGGAAATCTTCTTGCTTATGTCATCCCTGTTTGGACAAATTATTATTATTATTATTATTATTATTATTATTAACATCAGGCCTCCACTGAATCAAAAGCTCATCTTGGGAGACTAATGCAAAAAAAAAAAAAAAAACCATTAAACCATGCCTTAACCCTCCTTTCACTGTGTATGTACTCACCTGTTTCTCATTCTATGCTTGCATCCTCCTTATACAGTTTGCAGGAATAGCCTCTTGTTCTTCCCCTTGTTTCCTGCTACTATATGAAATATCTCTTCCACATTAATCTGATAACAACCCCTCACCACCTTATATATCTGAATTGTATTCCCTTTCCTTCTTCTAACCACAAGGCTCTGTAAATTGCACTACCCCAATCTGTTTTCATATACCACATTCCAGAGATCTGATACTGACTTGATGAATATTCTCTGGACTCCTCTCTAAAATATATATGCAAAATGATCCATGTGCAGCCTGATCAACTGCCATAACCTCTTTGCTTCTGCATGTCAGGGGTTCCTCCTCATCATTTCCATAATCTGTTTTGATGTTCTCACAATTTTAGCAATGTGATCATTAAACCTTCAAGTCTCTATTCTACCACTACTTCCAGATCTCTTTCATCTCCTCTAAAATGTACCCATTAATTGTACACTCTGCATTCCATTTTGCCTAACAAACTTCAAAACCTTACACTTTTCAACATCGAATTATTAGCTGCACTTGCTTTCCCGCTCACACAGTCTGTTCAAATCCTCCTGTAAGGCCACAACATCTGAGCTAATCCCCATAGTTCTTCCAACTTTGCATCATCTACAAACAGCTTGCATATCTCCAGTTAAGCCTGTCCCAATATCATTAACATAAAAGTTAAACAATAATGGTTACAGCACTACTTACATTTCTTTCTCTCTCTCTCTCTCTCTCTCTCTCTCTACTACTTTCCCATACACAGCCTGCTAATATCTCTCTGACAGCCAATCACCTTTTCTACTCACTAGTCTCTTATTCGGTCCCTTCCTTTCCAGTTAAGTTACCAGCTGTTGTGTCATAGTGTATCAAAAGTCTTTAAAAAATCGAAATATACTGCTGTATATCTGTCTCTCTTATCCAGTGAACTTGTCACCTGGTTGTAGTACATGACCATACTGCTAAAACATGACCTTCCCCTTAACAAACCCATGGTAACCATCATAGAATATACTGCTGTTATCAACCAAATTCAGAATCCTTGCCCATGCTAATCTCTCCAACATCTTAACCACAACCCTGAAACACAGACTGATCTATAATTTTATTATTATTATTATTATTATATGACACCTCCAGGGAGTCCAAAGACTCATTAAGCAAGAGAGCGTGTGCCAACAGCATCGAACGATTGATCTCCTTCCAACTACTAACAGCACTCAAACTTGCTTAACATTTTGCGAGCATTAGTAGGGAAAGATAAGACTGAGGCTTAAATTGGTCAATTGGTAGAGCCTCTAACAATCGACCAATTTTAGCTTCAGTCTTATCTTCCCCCTTTGTGAAATGGAACAATTTTATTCTTTCTATTCTTTTGGATTTGTCCGTTGCAAGACTTATGTGAAGCAAATATGCTAAGAGTGCTGTTAACTTCCTGGAGCATTTCTTCGAGATATGGGAATATATTGTCAAGTCCTATTGCCTTATTAATATCAAGTTTACTTAATTCCTCATGTATCTTCTGCTTATTCACTATCATACTGAGTGACATATTGAGTGACGCTAGTGTCCTTGGTGAATGTGGCGGTCATGTTTAGTTAGGCTAGAAAACATGTTTTTAAATTTAAATATAGTGTGGCTTTTTGTCTCAAATTGCACTGCAGTTGTGCATTGGTTAGATACGTGTCATTCAGTGGTGTTATTGTCTGGAACTGTGTTGTATATATTGTGTTTTTGCAGCCGTTTGTTTCACTACTTCAACGTGTAAAGATGGCGTCCAACAAGAAACGTACATCAGTGGCATGCAGGACTTCTACATGAAAGGTTGGCTCAGCGTTAGATATTTTGCAATGGATGAATTGTGGAAACTGCTACATGTATGCTCCGAAGAATTTGAAGGATCAGTGGTCAGTCTGGCTAAATGAGAAGAACGAAAATGTCGACGTATGTGAGAAGTGACGGGATAGGCTGGAGTGTTTAGGAATGGAAGCTGACATTGGGATCGTAGCGGAAGAACTTCAGCAGGAGTTCATGAAAATGAAAAATTACCTTCATCTTCTGCATGAGGAATTGGAAGTGCTCAGTAAGACGATACTGGAAGTTAAAACTGAGTTTAATATGTTAAACAGAAAAATTAGGACTATAGAGATTACTTTAGCTGAAGTAACTAGAACAGGACTACGTATGGGTCAGGCTTTGGTGAATGATGCAGTAATAAATAGTATGGGAGTGATTGGGAGTCAACAAAATAAAACCACAAGAGGTCTAAAAGAAACAAGATGTCATGAGAGTGTGGGAGTAAGTAAAAGAGCATTGAGTAATGAAACTGGGAGAGTAATGCTGAATAGCATAGAAAATGAGTGCATGAGTGACGCTTGTGTGGACTTGAATGAAGTTAAGAGTGGAAGATATATGGTGATTCTATGATTAAGGGTATGGAGAGCGGTATGTCTGAGGAGTGGCTGGTGGGACAATAGAAAGAGTGGCTTTAGCAATAAAGAGAGGGCATGAAACAGACAAGATGATAGTTATGGTGGGTACAAATGACCTGAGTAGTGGTATAAATTGGGTAGCAAAAGATTTAAGAACATTGTTAGATATTGTGAAGAGGAAAAGTGTCAATGGGAGGATAGTGTGTGTGCTGCCTCGTTTTGACAATTACGAGTTAAGTAGACAAGCGATGATAATGAATGATACGATTGCAAGAATGTGCATAAAAAGAGGTCTGGAATTTGTTGGTGTTTGAAGGAAAAATACAGTTGTATGCTAGAGATGGGCTGCATCTGAACATGGACGGACATTAGCGGTTGAAGAAGTTACTGCTTTCTGAACAAGTTGAAGTAATTGGGCAGGAAACTAATATTGAAAGGTTATTATTATTATTATTATGATAATAATAATTATTACTAATATTTTAGTAATAATTAATAATAATTATTATTAATAATAATAATTATTACTGACTCCATGGAGATTACGGGTATCTCCATGGAGTCAGTAGACTCATCGCGGGAGACCCAAACTAGCAAAACAATATCTGTCATATCTCTTCTTGAATTCATTTACAGATGAAGAGCTCACAACAAAGTCAGGCAATGAATTCCACTCATTCACCACCCTCCAGGCAAAAAACCTTGTTCTGACACCTTTGTTAACCACACTCTTCTTTAATTTCCAGAGATGACCTCTTGTTCTTCCATCACTATCACACAGCTGAAACATTTCCCCTGCATCAATCCTATAAAAACCTTTTAGTAATTTGAATGTTTCTATCATATCCCCTCTTCTTCGCCTATCAGCCAATCTCTGCAATCCACAAGCTCTCAATCTATCAATGTAGGGAGCATTTTTTATATCACTCACCAACTTGGTCACTCTTCTCTGAACCCTCTCCACAGCCTCCTCATCTCCAAGGAATCCAGGTGACCAGACCTGAGCACAGTAATCCAAATGTGGAAGTATCAATGCTTTATAAAGGGGAATAATAACCTCTTTATCTCTGGATGTCAGTGTGTTCCTCAACAACCAAGTAATCCTATGTGCAATCTTGGACACCTTAGCAATGTGTCCTCTGAACTTCATCTCCTTATCTACCAATACCCCTAAGTCCCTAGCCTCATCAATCTCTTGGAGTACCTTTCCATCTATGTAGTACACAGCTGGTAATCTTTTAATCCCAAAATGCAAGACTTTACACTTTTCCACATTGAACTGACATCCATTTTCTTTTGCCCATTTTACCAGCTTATTTAAATCCTCCTGCAAACTTTCAACATCAGCTTGATTTTTTATTGCACTACACAACTTTGCATCATCAGCAAACAACTGAATATCTCCCTTTAAGCCGTTTCCTATATCATTTATATACAAATTAAACAACATTGGCCCAAGCACAGAGCCCTGAGGCACACCACTGGTCACCTGCCTCATTCTGGACTCGGCTCCTCCATACACCACCTTATGGTATCTCTCCCTGAGCCATTCTCCTATCCATATCACCAATTTAATATCCATTCCCATCTGCTCCAATTTGCGTAACAGTGTTCTATGGGGTATCCTGTCAAAAGCCTTAGCAAAATCCAGAAGTACCACTGTGTAGCCAGTTCCTTTGTCCAACTCTGATGTTATTCTATTATGGATAGTTAATAGATTGCTAAGGCAGGATCTACCTTTAACAAAACCATGTTGGCCTCTATAGAGTATCATATCCTGATCCACCCATTCTTGAATTTTGTCTTTAACCAACTTTTCCAATACTTTTACCACTACTCCTGAGATGGTGATTGGTCTGTAATTCAATACTGCAGTTTTAGAGCCACCCTTATGCAAAGGAACCACTTTGCCTAACTTCCACTCCCTAGGGACCATACCAGAGTTCAAACTTAAATTAAATATCCAGGTAAGAGGGGTTGACAATTCATTTGCACATTCACGCAACACCCGAGCTGATATTCCATCTAAGCCTACCGCAGTGTTTGCATATAAGTTTCGCAATATATTTAATACCTCTGATTCTTTAGCTTCAATTCTCACATTAGGTATTGCTATAGGTATAGAGATATCCTCACTTGGGTGATAGACTTTTGAGAAGTGATCACTCAGTAACTCGACTATTACATCTGATTTTGTCACCTCAATACCATCAGCACCCACTAAGGTTATCCTTCCGAAGTCATTCTTCCTCTTACTTGCCACATAGCGGAAGAACTCTTTGGGATTACCCTTGATCTCTTTGGCTAAGGTCTTCTCATAATCTGATTTAGCTTTTCTTACTATGCTGGTAACCTTCCTAGCTTGAGCCTTGTACTGCTCATGGGTGTCCTGATCGCCCTTCTCCTTGTAAATTCTCCATAACATTTTCTTTTTTTGTAGTTCAAGCTTGATACTACTGCTCATCCATCTAATGCCTGCCTTGTTTGACCTCCTGACCATGGGGACACAATCTGATATTGCTTTCCTCAGATACCCACTGATTTTATCCCAAGCTCTGCTAACATCTTTCCCTTGCAATATGTTCTGCCATGGGATGGCTGCAAGCTCACTCCGAAGCTTGTTATAATTGCCTAACCTGTAGTTTCGTACATACCCCTTCTTAATAGAAAAATCCACAGATTTTGCAACCTCCCAAGTCAATACCACATGATCGCTTTCACCAACTGGAGGTAACGAGGTCACCTTACTTATGCATATAACCTCTGAACCAATAACCAGGTCCAACACTCTCACACCACGTGTCCCTTCAGTTACGTGCTGTTTCAAGTAATTATCTCGTAGCAGATGTATGAACTCCATTTCCTTTTTGCTACGTGATATTTCCTCCTTCCAATTGATATCACCATAATTAAAATCCCCCATAATAATCACTAAGCCTTCACTCATTGCACTAAGTTGCTGATGCATGAATTCAATATCTCCCCCTGTACTCCCTGGCCTATAGCAGCATCCAACTGTATATTTGGTTGCGTTGGTCACTATTTCGCACCAGACTGCCTCAAATGAACTCTCATTCACATGTCTATCATCATGATATACTACTTTCTTTGGCTGCAACACATCAGCTATCATCAACAGTACTCCTCCTCCTGTTCTATCTTCTCTATCCTCCCTGAAAATACTGTACCCATCACATTCAATTCCAGTGACCACATCTTCTGCTGACAGCCAAGTTTCACTAATGCCTACAACTTTTGGTGAGATTTCACTGACTAATGCCAAAAATTCTTCTCTCTTATTTCTAATGCTTCTAGCATTGGTTTACAAAAATTGCAGATTCCCTCTAGATCTTGTACCGGCTTTAGAACTGATATATAAGTCACTAACTACCGTAGTCCTATGCCGATTTTTTTCCCCTCTCTTCTGCAATTTATTCTGCCTATAAGGATCAATAAATACACAATCAGTGCTAAAGTTTCTCTCTCTTACACTCAACCTTTTCAATATTAGTTTCCCTGCCCAATAACTTCAACCTGTTCAGAAAACAATAACTTCTTCAATCTCTTATGTCCTTCCATGTTAAGATGCAGTCCATCTCTGGCATACAACTGCCTTTTTCCTTCAAACACACTCCAAACATCAACAAACTCCAGACCTCTTTTTCTGCACATTCTTGCAATCATATCATTCATTATAATTGCTCGTCTACTTAACTCGTAATTGTCAAAACGAGGCAGCACACACACTATTCTCCCATTGACACTTTTCCTCTTCACAATATCTAATAATGTTCTTAAATCTTTTCCTACCCGATTTATACTACCTCTCAGGTCATTCGTACCCACCATAACTATCATCTTGTCTGTTTCATGCCCTCTCTTTATTGGTTGAGTGTAAGAAAGAGAAACTTTAGCATTGATTGTATATTTATTGATCCTTATTCGCAGAATAAATTGCAGAAGAGAGGGGGATAAAAATCGGCACGGGACTACTGAAATTAGTGACTTATATATCAGTTCTAAAGCCAATACAAGAACTAGAGGGAATCTGCAATTTTTGTATACCAATGCAAGAAGCATTCGAAATAAGAGAGAAGAATTTTTGGCATTAGTCAGTGCAATCTCACCAAAAGTTGTAGGCATTAGTGAAACTTGGCTGTCAGTAGAAGATGTGGTCACTGGAATTGAATGTGATGGTACAGTATTTTCAGGTAGGATAGAGAAGACACAACAAGGGGAGGAGTACTGTTTATGATGACTGATGAGTTACAGCCAAAGAAAGTAGTATATCAAGATGATAGAGATGTGAAATACAATTCATTTGAGGCGGTCTGGTGTGAAATAGTGACCAATGCAACCAAATATACAGTTGGATGCTGCTATAGGCCAGGGAGTACAGGTGGAGATATTGAATTCATGCATCAGCAAATTAGTGCAATGAGTACAGGTTTAGTGATTATTATGGGGGATTTTAATTATGGTGATATCAATTGGAAAGAGGAAATATCATGTAGCAAAAAGGAAATGGAGTTCATACATCTTCTACGAGATAATTACTTGACACAGCACATACTGAAGGGACACGTGGTGTGAGAGTGTTGGACCTGGTTATTGGTTCAGAGGATATATGCATAAATAAAGTGTCCTCGTTACCTCCAATTGGTGAAAGCGATCATGTGGTATTGACTTGGGAGGTTGCAAAATCTGTGGATTTTTCTGTTAAGAAGTGGTATATACGGAACTACAGGTTAGGCAATTATAACAAGCTTTGGAGTGAGCTTGCAGCCATCCCATGGCAGAACATATCGCGGGGAAAAGATGTTAGCAGTGCATGGGATAAAATCAGCAGGTATCTGAGGAAAGCAATATCAGATTGTGTCCCCATGGTCAGGAAGACAAACAAGGTAGGCATTAGATGGATGAGCAGTAGTATCAAGCTTGATCTGCAAAAAAAAAAGAAAGTGTTATGGAGAATTTACAAGGAGAAAGGCGATCAGTACACCCATGAGCAGTACAAGGCTCAAGCTAGGAAGGTTACCAGCATAGTAAGAAAAGCTAAATCAGATTATGAGAAGACCTTAGCCAAAGAGATCAAGGGTAATCCCAAAGAGTTCTTCCGCTATGCGGCAAGTAAAGGGAAGAATGACTTAGGAAGGATAACTTTAGTGGGTGCTGATGGTATTGAGGTGATAAAATCAGATGTAATAGTCAAGTTACTGAGTGATCACTTTTCAAAAGTCTATCACCCAAGTGAGGATATCTCTGTACCTGTAGCAATAACTAATGTGAGAATTGAAGCTAAGAAATTAGAGGTATTTAATAAATTGCAAAAGTTAAATGTAAACACTGCTGTAGACTTAGATGGAATATCAGCCCGGGTGTTGCGTGAATGTGCAAATGAAGTGTCAACCCCTCTTACTTGGATATTTAATTTAAGTTTGAACTCTGGTATGGTCCCTAGGGAGTGGAAGTTAGGCAAAGCGGTTCCTTTGCATAAGGGTGGCTCTAAAACTGCAGTAGTTAATTACAGACCAATCACCATCTCAGGAGTAGCAGTCAAAGTATTGGAAAAGCTGGTTCAAGACAAAATTCAAGAATGAGTGGATCAGGATATGATACTCTATAGAGGCCAACATGGTTTTGTTAAAGGTAGATCCTGCCTTAGCAATCTATTAACTTTTCATAATAGAATGACATTTGAGTTGGACAAAGGAACTGGCTACACAGTGGTACTTCTGGATTTTGCTAAGGCTTTTGACAGGATACCCCATGGAACACTGTCACGCAAATTGAAGCAGATGGGAATGGATACTAAATTGGTGATTATGGATAGCAGAATGGCTCAGGGAGAGATACCAGAAGGTGGTGTATGGAGGAGCCGAGTCCAGGATGAGGCAGGTGAGCAGTGGTTGGCCTTGGGGCTCTGTGCTTGGGCCATTGTTGTTTAATTTGTATATAAATGATATAGGAAATGGCTTAAAGGGAGATATTCAGTTGTTTGCTGATGATGCAAAGTTGGGTAGCTTAATAAAAATTCAAGCTGATGTTGAAAGTTTGCAGGATGATTTAAATAAGCTGGTAGAATGGGCAAAAGGTAATGGATGTCAGTTCAATGTGGAAAAGTGTAAAGTCATGCATTTTGGGATTAAAAGATTACCAACTGTGTACTACATTGATGGAACAGTACTCCAAGAGATTAATGAGGCTAGGGACTTAGGGGGTGTTGGTAGATAGGGAGATGAAGTTCAGGAGAGACATTGCTAAGGTGTCCAAGATTGCACATAGGATTACTTGGTTGTTTAGGAACACACTGACATCCAAAGATAAAGAGGTTATTATTCCCCTTTATAAAGCATTGATACTTCCACATTTGGATTACTGTGCTCAGATTTGGTCACCTGGATTCCTTGGAGATGAGGAGACTGCTGAGACAGTTCAGAGAAAAGTGACTAAGTTCTTGAATGATATAAAAAATGCTCCCTACATTGATAGATTGAGAGCTTGTGGATTGCAGAGGTTGGTTGATAGGCAGAGAAGAGGGGATATGATAGAAACATTTAAATTACTGTAAGGTTTTTATAGGATTGATGCAGGGGAAATGTTTCAGCTGTGTGATAGTGATGGAAGAACAAGCAGTCATCCCTGGAAATTAAAGAAGAGTGTGGTTAACAAGGGTGTCAGAACAAGGTTTTTTCCGTGGAGGGTGGTGAATGAGTGGAATTCATTGCCTGACTTAGTTGTGAGCTCTTCGTCTGTAAATGAATTCAAGAAGAGATATGACAGATATTGTTTTGCTAGTTTGGGTCTCCCGCGATGAGTCTACTGACTCCATGGAGATACCCGTAATAATAATAATAATAATAATACCCTCTATACTCTAGCTCCTTTTGATATCCCATTTGTGAAGATGCAATACCCTGATGAACTGCTCACTGAATACTTCAGTTATATCCTTTGTAGCAGTTTCCCATCTACCATTTTCATTTGTTAACATAATCTTTTCATAATCATTGTTTCTTGATGTATATTGAAAGAATTCTCTAGAAATTTTCTTAACCTGATTGGCTGATTTTTTTTACTCATATCTCACTTTTGCTGTCCTTACTATTCTAGTCACCTTTGTGGCCTGCTCTTTGTACTACTCATATAACTGATTATTACCTTTCATCTTGTACTACCTCCATAAAGCCTTCTGTTGCCAGAATGCCTAATTAATTTCTTCATCCATCGATTTTTCTTATATCCTATTATAAACTCTCAATATCCTTTTTAGCCTTTTCACCTTGGAATATATTCACATATTGCTGGTTTTAAATATCTCTTGATCAGTGCCCAAGCATCTATCTCCTTTTCACTCAACTCCTCTTTTCATGTTATAGCTTCTGGTTGTCTTCTAAGTTTTTTTTATAATTATCTCTTAGGTTTTTTTTTTATATAATTACCAGCCCTGTAGTTCTACATATATCCGTTCTATACAGAATTTTTCATATGACTAGCTATAAAACTATGTGATCAACTCATGGTCACTCTCTGCAATTGCACCCTCTTGTGAGACTGTGAAGGTTGACTTGGGAATCTTAGATCTAAGACTCTCAATCCTCATTTTGTCATTTGTTACATATTGCATAAGGCAGTATTAGAAATAATGTATAGACAGAGCCAATGGCACAATGGTAGCACATCTGACTCCAGATCAAGAGATTGCATATTCAAGTCACGTTTGGCTCGCAATTTTTTTCATTGATAGACAGCCACATGACAAGCTGGTAGCTAAACTGAAACAGATGGGGTTAGAAAATAGACTAGTAAGTTGGATAGCTGATTGGCTGTCAGACAGGTATCAGCAGGTTGCATATGGAGGAGTGGTACCCCAAAAGAGAAAGGTCGCTAGTGGAGTGCCACAGGGATCTGTTTTGGAACCATTATTGTTTTATTAACTCCATTATTAACTGATACATTAATGACTTTGGGACAGGCTGTTCACCAGTGATGCAAAGTTGGGAAAAGCTATGAGAAGTAGAGCAGATATTGTGGCCTTGCAGGAGGATCTCAGTAGACCATGTGAGTGGGCAAATGATTGGAGCTATCAGTTTAATGTTGCAAAGTAAAAGAGGGTCTTGAAATTTGGTAGGCAAGGTTGGTATGCAGAATATACAGTTAATGGAGAAATTTTGAAGGTGGAGGAGATTTAGGGGTTGCATTGCTAAAATTGTTAGAACATCCCAACAGAATATGGCAATAATGAGGAGGACATTGACGTGCAGAAGCAAAGAGGTAATGGTTCCCCTGTACAAGGCTCTTATCAGGCCATATATGGATACTGTGCACAGATTTGGTCACCTGATTTTGAGGAGGGAGGGGATGTGGATGTATTGGAGAAGGTCCAGAGAATGTTTACTAAGTTAGTCAGGTCTATGGAATGTCAGATGCCAGAAGAGATTGAGGGAATGCAACTTATAGAACCTTGTGAATAGAAGAAGAAGAGATATGATTGAGACATAAGTTGGTGATAGGTTGTTACCAGATTAATGTGGAGAAGATATTTCATAGTGTAGAGAGCACCAAGGGTAGAACTAGGAATCTGTATAAGGAGGGTATGAGCAGGGGAGAGAAGCAGGTTTGCCTGGAGAGTAATTGGTGAGTGGAATGCATTGTCTGAAAGTGTCCTGAAAGATATTTCAGGCACAAACTTTGTTTGCTTACACTTGGATAATGGATTAAACCAAATATATAATTTCTTGGTATCTTTAATTTATAATATAACCAAGTGAAAAACTTTTAACAACAATAATAATATTTCTCTTTTTATCTCTCAACTTCCAGTCATTTAATCGATTTCAAATATGTAGCTCAGCCATAAATCCACTATATCATATGTATAAGTTAGTAAAGGACCTCCAATGTTTACAGCTCCTCTCAGGTAGGCAAAGAACTCACGGTTCTCCCCACACCATCCCTAGAAACTGAGTAAACTGGGTGTATGGTTATGAAGCATGTAAAGCCCAGGTTCTTTTCATGGCACATAGTGAGTATGTGGAATGAGTTACTAGTGGATGTTGTTAGTGCAACTTTGTGTATATCCTATCCTATCCTATCGATAATCATTATATATATATTAAAGTACCATAATAAACTAACATTATATTACAATAAAATGAGTGCATAGTTATATTGTTATTATTATGATACAGGCTCCATGGAGCCAAGGACTCATTGAAGTATTGTTTGATCTGGATGAAGCCTTCCTTCTTTGAGTCCTTTTCTCCATGAAGGAGCCTGTATCATAATAATGACATTATAACTATGCACTCATCTTATTGTAATATAATGTTAGTTTTATGTAGTGGTTATAAATTATATAACATATAATTCAATATTGTTATTAATGCTTCTTATTCTGCAGTGACAAGCTTCTAATGAAGCTTGTAAACACTATGACATATTTCAAAATGAACCATTTACAGTATGTAACTAAAAATTAATAATCCCAAGAAATTATATTCTTGGTTTCATCCTTCATCCAAGTGTAAGCAAAGAAAGTTTGCATATGAAGTCACTTCATGACTGGGCTACTTGTATATAGAGGCTAATGACTTCACATCAGTTGCCTTAGTCTGGATCCCACTGATGAGATCTCGATAAAAGTCAAAACAGGTCTGGGTAGTGGCCCTTTCCATAATGCATAGTATTATACATATAAGAATATGCTCATTGCATTATGGGATACTAAGTCAGTTGATGTGAAGTCATTAGCCCCTATATATAATGAGGAATGAAAAGTAGTTACAGAAGAAAAGAATAAATGCTATATCAAGCATTAGAAGAATTTTACAAGAGCTACTCTTGATGAGTATTGTGAAGCAAGAAAAAAGGAAAAAAGGTACAGAGAAGAAAAAAGATGGATTACATAAACTATAAGATGGAAGAGCTGGACCATTTAAGAACTAAGAATGAAATCAAGATGTTTTATGGAGAGATAAATAAAATTAGAAAAGAATTTAATCCTAGACTGACAATATGCAGGAATGAAAATGGTGATATAATAAACAATAAAGAAAATACACTGCTGAGATAGCAGAGACATTTTTAAAATCTTTTATCTAAAGAAACATTCTTAGATAATAGTGGTAATGAATATCACTATTATAACCACAACAGTAATGAACCGCCCACCTTGGCAGAAGTACAAGTAGCAGTGTCTAAATTAAAGAATGGTAAAGCCCCCGGATCTGATAATCTGCATGCAGAACTGTTGAAACAAGAAGGAAGAGAATGCCTAAAACAAATTCATGAGTTAATGGCTCATATATCGTTGGATGAAATTCTCCTGAAAGACTAGTCTACCAGTGTCATATGTCCAATATTAAAAAAAGGAGACCCTTTTTTTTAAATTATGTGTCAAACTGAACTGCAAGAGGTAAGAGTATTTATACTTCAGTGGGGAATAATATTATATACTACATAAGGGTAATAAGAAAGGATCCCATGGAAAAGAAGAAGAAATATTTATATTCAGAAAAGACTCTAACAAAGAAACTAACTATGAACATTTTTTCTTGTTGTGAAAACAATGTGTTTAGTCTGGTAGATGTGATTAAGTATATGTAAAACAATCCAGTAATAGAATGAGTCAGAGAATGGGTGATTTTAATATTTTTGGATGAGAAACTCTAGAGTGTAGATTTATTTTAGAAGGCCTTGGATCCAATAATTTGTAGTTATGTAATTTTATCTAAAGTGCATATATTGCTTTATTTTATTAAATGTGTATATCTTTTGTATTCGGTCTTGCGTCAGTGATTTTTCAGATTCTAAAAGAAACAATTAAAAGTCATTGCACCAATCAGAATTGAACCCTTGTGTAAATAATAATAAACACTCGGAATAAAAAAAATCTTAATAGAGATAATCTCATAACAAATGGCAATTAATAATATCTTTTCTAAACAGTCTAATGCAAGGAGATGCACATTGGCTTGCCTGTTGTTTAATATAGCGTTAGAGAGGGCTTTAAGGGACTCCGGAATACAGAGAACCAATACAGTTTATTATAAATCAGTCTAGGTCTTGGCATATGCTGATGAAATTGATATTATTGCTAGAACACAGAAGGCCTTGGTAGAGGCATTCATCCCTGGAAAACTCAGCAAAAAGAATGGGCCTAAAGATTAATGAAAAAAAAAAGACTAAATACATGGTTTCAAGCCCCAATAATAATAACATGAATTTATTAGGTTAAATAACAATTGGAAATTATAAATTTGAAAACGTGGAAAACTTTATATATTTAGGTTCCATGATCAGTCATGATAACGATACAAGCCTTCAGATTAGAAAAATAATATCTGTAGCAAATAGATATTATCATGGACTTTTAAGACATATAAAATCAAGACAAAGTAAAATTAGGATTTATAAAACCTTAATTCGACCTATATTAGTGTACACATCAGAAACATGGAGCATGAACAAACAGGATATAAGAAGATTAAGTATTTTCAAAAGAAAAATATATGGACCAGTTAAAGTGAATAATGAATGAAGAATAAGGTATAATAATGAACTGTATGATTTATTTAGGGAACCAGATATTATTACATTCATAAAAATCAGTCGCCTGCAATGTGCTGGACATTTAATAAGAATGGAAGACCTAAGACCAGTAAAGAAAGTCTTCTCTCAAACCCAGGGGGGTAATAGACCTAGAGGAAGATCAAAAACCAGATGGCAGGATAATGTAACCGAAGACACCAAAACTATTGGGAAATGTAATTGGATGACTAAGCCAAAAAATAGAGAAGAGTGGCAGAAGCTTCTGAGGAAGGCTTGGACTCTCAAAGAGTTGTTAAGCCAATGATGATGACAAGTAGTCAAGTCATGAAGTGACTTCGTGTGCAAACTTTGTTTGCTTACTCTTGGATAAAGGACAAAACTAAAAATATAATTTCTTGGCATCTTTAATTTATAGTATAACCAAGTGATTTCAATAGTGTGTAACTAAATTTTAAATAATTTTGAGGTGAATTTTGTCCTTTTGTTTCGACATAAATGTATGCCGAATTTAATATTTATATTGATTGTGGAACAGGAATCGGCACTAAGAAATTCATGTTACATCATCAATCTTAATATTTATTATGTATAGTTCATCATTTTCATTGCATCACATGAAATTTTTCTACCTTTATCTTATATATGGATGAATTTGCATCTGAGCATCACCAATACTTGAGCTATGGAGTCACTTAAGTTCTGTCCATTATGTGTAGTTCAAATATGTAAAGTTGTCCTCTCAAGTTGCCAGTGACTGAAAAGTGTTGCTGGTTTAAAAACATTTATGCATATAGAAATAACAGCTTAAACATAATTGTGTATTTCTGAAAATATATTAGAAGTTCAATATTTTACAAGTAGGTAAAATTAAATTTGATAGTTTGATTGTCTAAGTAATCTTGAACAGATGTGTAATTTGGTCATTTCAGCTGTTCTTGAGGCATCTAAAGAAATTCAAAGAAGCAAACGACTCAGAAGATTGTTAGAGATAGTGCTTGCCTTTGGGAACTATATGAATCGAGGACAGAGAGGGAATGCATCTGGGTTTCATCTTTCCAGTTTAAATCACATTTCAGACACAAAGTCAAGTATCCTCAGAAATGTTACATTGTTACATTATATCATAGATACACTGGAAAAAAAGGTATGCTAAGCATAATTTTGTTTTGTATACGCTTTTTTTTGCTGTATATGTTAAAAGCAAGTATAACTTGCTTTTAAAAAAAATCTGATGATGGATGAAGTGTAAATGCAGAGACATCATGCACTAGTAAAACAAATCATTTACCTAAAATTACTAAATTACAGTATCACATTCAGCCAACTTTTGCAATTTCTGCTTTGATTAAATAGTTTATAAGAATTTTGAAAAATTCTTATAAACTATCTTTAGTATGGTAAGGGTTAAAACCAGTAGAATTGTACAACAAATAAAAATACAATACAAAATTAATAACGGAAAAAACTCACGTACAAAGATTATTTAATAGTATAATTTTCACCTGTGTGTCACAGGCATCTTCAGTACATCAAGCTCAAATTATATAATCTTTGTACGTGATTTTTTTCCGTTATTAATTTTGTATCGATATGTCTACTCACGGTATACCTCTTTTAAAACTTAAATAAAAATATAGTTCCAACAATAAAGTGCATGTGATGATGCAGAATAGCTTAAACAGTAATTAGATTAGAGTCCAAAATGTATATGTGTGTGTACTCAACTAGTCCCTTGTTAAAGCTATTAAATGCAAATTGTGCTCTTCCATGATTTATTCCTCTCACATCCAGATGGTAACATTACCCAAAGATAAAGCTGACCTCAGCATAAGTGTTCTCCTTAAACTCTTGTATAAACAACTGAGGGTTGTTTATACCACTATGGGATGAATTCACTGCATCCTCTCTGATCATTCACCAGAAAGACAAAAAAATTCTCATTAAAAGATACCATCTGATATCCCTCCATTTGGGCTAGAAACTTGGGTACCAGAATTAATACCCATCCTTTATGGCCTATACAAGCTATTATACTCATCTAGCCCCTATCTAATAGCACGAAAGCATGCTTTTATCCAACCTGTCGCTCATAATGAAAGATAAAAAGTCTGTCATCAAACTATCATTCCATTTCCCGCACTTCAGTACATTCAGAAGTAATGAAGAAGCATTAGCAGCCAACTTCTCCATTACCTGGAGTCCCACCAAATGATTAGCAATCACCAATCTGGATTTTGTCATTTTCATTCCAATGCAGATCTCCAAGCTAATGTTTACCCACCTTTGGACACCAACCACAGAAAGTGAAGTTTGGAGAAACTTAGTATGGTTGCTCTTAATATTTCCAAGGTATTTGATTGAATCAGGCATTAAGGCCTAGTAAGAAAATCATGTCATGGTGGATAGTTTTTCTTATCAGATTTCTCTGTCTGTGTTAGAGCATTGACATATATCAATGACCTTCATGTATTATTATTCTGTTCTGGTTTGTAATTCTCATAGCACTGAAGATAGCTAAGAAACCTCTCTTAAACTTTTTTCTTATTAAACAGTTCACAACTTTACTAATTTATAAAGCAATTTTCTTTATAATTCTTGATATTCTAAGTGAGTTAGAAAAGTTCAAAAAAATTTACATCTCATTCAATATGGATGGATTTTTTCTAAAAATTTCATGAATCTCCTAATATTTGTTTACGAACTGGGGAAAAAAAAAAAGCAACAGTATTTTGATAATGGAGCTGCCCCTCTATCCAACCTACATGAAAAATAAAAGTTATACTAAATGAGATTTATTACATTAAAAATGACCATTAATTTGACATACCTTATTATTGCACAGGTACCTTCATGGAGTCCAAAGACACATCACAGGAGTCCTAAACTATCCACATGTTCTAACAAACCTCTCCTTGAAACCATTAACAAAGTGCATACAACTGACATTGGCAAACCATTCCATTCATTCACACTCTCCAAGTGAAAAATTTAGTCCTTACACCGCTACTAACCATGCCTTTACTCAACTTCAAAGGATGATCTCTTGTTCTATAACCTCTAGCCAAGTGCTGCACATTTCCCCTGCATCAGTCATATAAAAGTAACATATAATATGAATAACATAATTTTTTTTTATGTGGTTACCACCCACGAAAGGTTATTACTAAACCCATAGTACATTTGTACCATGAGTAGGCTAAAGATTTTTTCCCCCATTTTTTGTCAATTATATTTTTTTTTGTAATTTTTTATTTATTTTTACATGGTCTGGAAACCCTGCTCCAGAAACCAAACAGGAACTTTTTCAGTCACTTCAGGCCAGTGGTGGTCTCCCACACTGGGCGATGAAATTCATCTTCCGCCTAAAATGTTTCTATCATATCTGCATTTTCCACCTATCAACCAGCTTCTTCAATCCACCATCTTGGTCAGTCACCTCTGAATCTGTTCCACTATTTCCCCATCTCATTTCCCTGAGCCCAATACTCCACATGTGGACATATCTAGGCCTTATAAAGAGGAATAACAACTTCCTTATCTCTGCTTGTTAATGTGTTCTTCAATAGCCAAGTAATGTTATGAGCTATCTTAGCAATGTTAGCAGTATGCCCTCTAAATGTCAACTGTCTGTCTACCAACCACCCCTAAATCTCAAGCTTCATCTATTTCCTGGAGTACAGTATAGTACCATCAATATCGTACACAGCTTGTAATTGATTTAGTCCAAAATGCATAACTTTACATTTCTTCACATTAACATCTAAACATCTGCACTAACATCTGTGACATTAACACAAACATAAATGACATTCACCACCATTTGTAGTCTTCCAGACCAGATATCCCGTTCTTTACAGAAACCCATCTTCTACTGTCCACATCCTGTGTCCGAACTGTACACTTCACGATTCCTTTTGCCACAAAGGTGGCACCTGTGCCTTTGTGAAATCCAGAATAGTCTGCCAGAGAATAGCTAATTTAGAATCCCCTACTTTTGACATTCTCTGGCTCAAGGTTTCCTTGCCCCATTTAATAAGATTCATTTGTTGCATTTACTGATCTCCAAACACTGATAACCATTCTGACCTCTTCACATTCCTTTCCATGAAACTTGACCATCTACAATCCAGCCATCCAAATAGTGAGGTCGTCTTCCTGGGAGACCTCAACATCCACAATTCCAACTGGCTCCCTTATCAACAACACTGACCAAGCTAAATGAGAAGCAGAAGTCTTTGCCATAAATAATAATCTGACACAAATCGCACCCCTACCCACTTGAATTCCCAATAACCTGCTTCAAATATTCTGAATTTCTTTTTGAACCAGTTCTCCTTTCAGATACACCAAAGAGGTCATCTCTCCTCTCTCAGTGACTCGAATCATAATCTTGTATGAGTCTCCTCTTTCATAGAACACCCTGCCCCACCCACTCCCAACCTTGCATTTTCTGCCAATGAATTATGAAGGTCATTCGAGCCAACTTGGATGACCTTCATACTTTTATTATTATTATTATTATTCAGGCCTAAATGGAGTCAAAAGACTCATCCTGGGAGGTCCTTCCTAAGAAACACAAAGTCTATCAAGACTCATCGAGGGGAGGTCCCCCCCTAAGAAACACAAAGTCTATCATACCACTCCTTGAACTCATTGACCGTTCTCGCTTTCACCACTCCATCAGGCAATGCATTCCATGGTTCTACCATTTTCTACTTCTTTCTTTGGTGCTCATCTGACCCTAACACCTGCTATGAACAAATTATAGAAATTATTCTCATTGGCATGAAAACCTTCATCTCCAATTCAAAGCATAATCCTCATCTGCTTTCCAAGCCCTAGTTCAACCAAAACTGCACCAAAGCAGTCGAATCAGAAATATAGCTTACTGCAAGTGGCTCGATTCAGGAACTCCAGCTTCATACTCTGCCTACACCAAAGCATGCAACATATGCAAATCAGTCATCAGAAGATCCAAACCAAATCTGATTTCATAAAGGCCAACAGCAAAAAACTTGTCTCCTGTCCAAATGGAACCCATGCCTTCTGGTCCCTTAACAAGGGACCAGACACCATACTGCTTCAAAACCTCTGCCACTGTTTGCTCCTTTTATCTCCATCTTAGTTGGAGATAACTCCTTTGGTACCATCAACTGCTCTCCTTCCCTTCTTCTAGAGATGGATGGATATCAATCTATCTCTATTCCTGTTAGAATGTCATCTTCATCTAACCATGTCTCACTTATTCCCACAATGTTTGGGTAAATATACTCTATTAATGCTATAGTTTCATTTCCTTTATTTTTTTGTTTATCTTTTCTGATTTCTGGTACATAAGCTCTGCCAAGAGCTTATGTACTCACCTTTTATTCATGCTTTTGATTAAGTTTCACTAGCCTGAGAGTTGTTTTGAATTATTGGTTCTCATTAGAGATAGGCATAAATCTTAAGAGGAAAAAATTAATGCCATAGCAGTTCCTATGTCAGAAAGTTGTATTTTTACATGTAAACTCTCAGTCAGTTTGGCATTGTAAAGTTATAGAAATAGAATATATCAGAGACTAGGCATAAATCCTTAATCTTTCTGCCTGGTCTCTGATAAGAATTAAGAGTTTTAAACAGCTATCAGGCCAGTGAAACCTTAATCAAAAGGACTAATAAAAGATGAGCATATGGGATCCTGGCAGAGTTCATTTCCCTTTAAGCAATGCCTGTGAAGTCAGTTCTGATGCTGAAGGTCATTTTCTTATGGTACCAAATCGATAAGTCTTTGGACTCCCTGGAGGTGTCACATAATAATAATAATAATAATAAGTTTAGTTTTGAAACTTTTTAAGCTTCAAATAACTTAGTTATGAAATAATGATGTATTTAAAGTCTCTATTTCTATAACTTTACAATGCCAAATTCAAACCGTCTAGGCTCTGTATTCTCTTGTAATTGTATATATATATTATTATTATTATTACTTGCCACCTTTAAGGAGTTCAAGGACCAGTGGTGCACTCAGGATGTAATCTTGGAGTAGGGGGCCGAGTGCTCAGGATTTAACCTTGGGGGGAGTTGAGTAGATGATTTGCGAATACACACTGCGCATCGCATACGACCTATGACTGAACATCTGCAATGATTGCTAATTCATAAGTAGTACAGAAATAGATGACACGACACAACATAAATAAAAAACATGAATTTTAATTAGGAAAAGATTTTTGTACTACTTATGAATTAGCAATCATTGCAGATGTTCAGTCATAGGTCGTATGCGATGCGCAGTGTTTTTTATTTTTTAGTATTTTTTTATTTTCTTTGTTGGGGAGGGTGCCTGGGCCCCTTTGGCCACCCCTTAGGGTATGCCACTGTCAAGGACTAATTACAGGTAGGCACACTTCTCCACTATACACAACTCGCCATGTCCCCTACTTAATCTTCCAACTAGTACTACCACCATCAACACATAATACCATCTACCACCTTAATATTTAGGGACTTTAATATTCATTAATATTAATAAATTTTAATAGTTTCCATGCACTACTAATATCCTTGCCATCTAGTAACCCATCATGCCATTGGATTAATCTATTATTCTTCTCAAAACAGCCCAAATGAATTTTATCATTACATTGCTAGTAAAAGAAAAAATGAATGGAAAAGAAATAACTCTATTAAATGAAGATGGTATGCAGGCAGCAGATGCAGCAAAGATTATACAACTAAGCCCCGTTTTGCTAAAAGGTATTAACATGACAAATGTAACACGATGCTTACCACCTCTATGCTGAATGAAGAAACTCGGGTGTGTGAGAAGGAGATACTATAGGTGTTCCATGAAGTGAATAAGAATTAGGCAACAGGGGAAGGCCATTGGGGTATCAGTATGGATGCTAAAAGAGTGTTCAGCTGAACTGCCTGTACCTTTGACCCTGGCTGTATAATTCGAGTCTCAGCACAGGTAATATTCACTGGAGTGTAAAGAATGTATGATAATTCCATTGTGCAAGGGTGGTGAAAAGACTGATGTGTTTAACTATCAACCTATTAATAGCTCTGGAGTGGTAGTAAAGATGTTAGAGAAATTGGTGTGGACTCACATACAGAAATGGATGGATAGAAAACTATATGTTGCAGTTGAACAGTGTGGGTTTTACTAAGGGAGGGTCATGTTTAAGTAACGGTGACTGCAACTTCTTATAATAATGTTGCAGTTGAGTTGGTTATGTATGTGGTTAGACTACTTAAGGCAAGTGATAGAGTAGTTTCAATGGACTTGGAATTTTTTGATTGAGTAGCTATGGCAAGGTCATCAGCATAGATAAAATTTCTAGTTCCTGGAAAGATGGGGAGATCATTGACGTAGATGTTGAAAAAGTGGGTTATAGAGATATGAGTCTTGGTTTATCTCAGAAATCCACTCCTTGTTCTACTGTTATTCATTCTTTACATTAATGATTAGGAAAGATTTAACTGATGACATACAACTATTTGCTGATGATGCATTTATAGGTATGGTAATCAGAAATTCAACTGATTGCAGTATGATTTGAATAAGTTGGAATTGTAGGTACGTAAAAATGGCTGCGAGTTCAATGTTTGCAAATGTAATTATGCACTTTGGTGTAATGAGATACTCAATATATATTATTATTATTATTTTATTATTTACAGCATTTCCATGGAGTCTGGAGACTCATCATGGGAGACCCAACTCAACCATATACACATAAATCCTATCATACCTCTCCTTGAATCCATTAACCATCAGGGAACTCACAACCAATTCTGGCAATCCATTCCTCTCACTCACTGCTCTCCATGCAAAAAATCTGGTCCATATCCCTACTAACTACACTCTTACACAACTTTCACAGATGTCCCCCTAGTACTCTATTTGTCATATATTGAAAAATTTCACTTCAATCAATTTTATAAAACCCCTTTAATATCTTAAAAGTTTCTATCATGTTCCCTTTTTTCCACCTATCAACTAAACTTTGTAACCCACAGATATGTTCAGGGTTGATCTTCTCTATAAAGGGGCCCGGGTGCAAGAAATCTTTTGGGGCGCTAAAATATTTTTCAAAGGTAAAAATTAAAGGATTCGAAATAAACGTATTGTAAAACCTCTTACCTGCAAATGGTTTTGGCACAGTAAAACAAAAAAAAACACATTTGAAATATAACAGGTTAACATAACGTTTACTGAACACAAAACAAAAGCATTAAATAATTAAAATAAATAAATATTTAATACAAACAAAAGTAGCCTGGCTCACCAACTAGCGCACAAAAACTATTTACAACTAATTATTGTTTAAAGTAATAAAAAAAAATAGGTTTACTATTTAGAGGCCTAGATTTACTAACACGTATATTGCTTAATATGTATTTATTTAAATATGCGATTTTTTTTTTTTTTTGCTATGTCATTAATCATTTCCGAAAAATTACAATTTTTGGCAATTTCCTTTTCGATGCTTAATATAGCAAGGGCATTTAAGCATTCTTCGCACGTACTTGACCGAAGATAATTCTTTATCAATTTTAATTTGCTAAAAGAACGCTCTGCACTTGCTATAGTAACTCGTAATGTAAAGAAAATTTTCAATACAGTTAGTACATTTGGAAATAGTTCATTATAATTATTATTTAATATATATTACAATATGTCTTGCGCGTCAATTTCCTGGATTAAGTCTTCATTTACATCCTTACTATAACATTTCACAAAAATCCCTTGAGCGGTTTTCTAGTTCATTTTTTTCTAATGTTTTTATATCAGTGATTAATTTAAAATAAGAAATAACATTGGGTATATTTTTAAATCTCTCATCTATTTGTACAATAACAGTATCAATCACAATGTTGAAAAAGGGTGAAAGACAGAGGGTGAAAGAATTAATAATTGTGGTGGGTTTGAATGAATCGAAAGGTGATAAATTTTTTATGAGAGAGGACTTGAAAGTATTGTTAAAGGTAGCGAAAGAAAAGAGTGACAGCGTTAGAATGGTGAGTCTGTTGCCGCGTTATGACAGAGAGGAGTTTAGAAGGAGGGCCATAATCGCAAATGACATTATGCGCAGGTTATGCAAACGGTGTGGTGTGGAATTCGTGGACGTGTGGAATGAGTTTGATGGGCGAAAGGACTTATACAAGATGGATGGCCTGCATTTGAATGGACTTGGTGTGCGAAGACTGGAAAAAGTGTTGCTGAATGAAGTGAAAATGGATGTGCAGAACCAGGGAAACTAGAACTACCAAGGATGGGGGGGGGAGTGGATATGCAGACATCAGTGAGACAGTTGAGTGTAAAAATGTATATAATGTACCTGAGCCAGCAATAAGGACAAAAAATGGGAATGGGATAGTTAGAATAACGCATCAAGATAGGGTTGGAACAAAGGGATCACTTCATTTCATGTATACTAATGCCAATGAGTATTAGGAACAAGAATAAAGAATTTTTGGCCTTGATTGGCTCTTCCTGGCCACAGGTTATTGGCATTAGTGAAACATGGCTGACGAAAGATGATATAGTTAGTGGGATATAATGTGTAGGTTATAGTGTGTTTAGGAGGGACAGAGAGAATAAAATGGGGGGAGGGGTGTTATTGATGATAGCTGATGAACTGCAACCAAGGAGAATTGAAGTTGTATTGCAGGATAGTGAAAGGAGCTCATTTGAGGCTATTTGGTGTGAGATTGAGACTGGCAGAATAAAATATACAGTTGGGTGCTGCTATAGACCAGGTGATGGATAGATGGTGGAGATAGTATGCATAAACAAATTGATGAAATGAGTGGAAGGAGGGTAATTATTATGGGGGATTTTAATTATGGTAACATTGATTGGAAGGAGGAGAGGACACATGTGAGGAAGGAAATGGATTTTATTCAATTATTAAGGGATAACTATCTGAGACAGCATGTAATTGAAAATACTAGGGGTGTGAGAGTGCTTGAGCTGGTAATAGCATCTGAGAATTTGACTGTAATGAATATGACCATGTTGCCTCCTATTGGTGAGGGTGATCATAAGGTCTTGACCTGGGAGGTGGCTAAAGGTGTGGAATTTTTGATTAAGACAGGGTATATGTGGAATTACCATGCTGGCAAGTATGACAAGCTTAGGAGATTGCTTGGATCAGTGCCATGGCATGTACAACTGCAAGGGCTGGACGTCGATAGAGCATGGGAAGTGATCAAGGAGCATTTACAAGAGGTTATGGCTGATTGTATACCTAGGGTCCGAATAGTAAAACAAGTAAGGGTTAAATGGATGAATAACACCATTAAGCTTGAGCTGCAAAAAAAGAAACAACTGTGGAGGGAATTTAAAGAAAGGGGTGATCTGCAGGCACAGGAATGGTATAAAGTGCAGGCCAGAAAGGGTAACGAGTGTGGTAAAAACAGCAAAAGCTGATTATGAAAGGAAACTAGCTATGCAAGCAAAAGAGAATCCCAAACAGTTCTTTCAATATGCTGCAAGCAAGAAAAAAACTGGACATGGCAAAATGATTTTAAGGAATGACGATGGTAAGGAGGTCACTGAACCAGTCGATATAGTGGAGTTACTGAGCACTCACTTTGCAAAAGTATATCATCCAGGTGGAGACATTGAAAAAATGAAGGAGCCATTAGTTTATACGGGAATTGTGATGAATGAAGTGGAGGTGAATAGTCTATTACAGAACCTTAATGTGAATACATCTTGTGGATTGGATGGTATACCGGCACGGGTCTTGCGTGAAGCGGCTAAGGAATTATCAGTGCCCTTGACCATGTTGTTTAATCTGAGTCTCGGGTCTGGTTTAGTCCCGAAGGCATGGAAAGAAGGGAAAATAGTTTCACTGCATAAAGGAGTATCCAAGACTATGATTGCAAATTACCGACCGATCAGCATATCAGGAGTTACTACACACTACGAATCCCTCTAGCGGCGACGAAAATAATCTTTTTCTTTTTCGAATTCTTTTTTCAGGGAAGTCTTCAGAAATATTCAAGTTTCGTGCTATCATTTTTGCGTCGTCCAAAAATGTGTTAAATTTTGATCTTAAATTTTTGATTTCATTTTTAATTTTATTCACTAAATTAAAAGCAGAGTCAATAACAATTGTTTTCACTTGAAATAGTTTGTTGATACTATTAATTTTTGACAATATTGTAAACCACACCGATAAGCTTAAAATAAATGGCATTTCTTGTAATGAATCCAGTAGACTTTTAGCTTCGGATACTGCTGTGTTATCGTTAATTTTTTGTCTACAAAATTTACATATCTAATAATTATTGAAGTTTGTTCCTTGTGAGAAATATCAGGAGTACAATCCATTTGGATACTGTAATATATGGATGCTTTTATATCGTCTTTAATTTTATTAAGGACTTCATTACCTAATGCAGCAATAATTTCCTCTTGAAATCTATGCGCCAAATGATACACAATTCTTTTTTTCGTATTTTTAATTCTGTTTACATGATCCATTAGCACAGGATCATATTTACTTAATAATTCTATTAAACTTGAAAAATTTCCATTATTCAGCGTTCCTATTGTTTCATGGGATCCTCGAAATGACAGATTATTACTTGCTAAAAATAGAATTACATCTACAATTCTTTGGAATAGTAATTTTAGACGTTCTGTTTCTTTATTTATATTAATTTGATTTGTTCTGTCAACAGTCGAACATAAATTAAGCCTTTTTAATAATTCTTGCCAAGCAATAAAAGAATTAAAGTGACCAACAAAAAGCTCATGATCTTGAATTACAGATGACAGTTTTCTCCATTTATTAAAACCATATATAAATCGTGTTGATTGATCTTTTCCTCTTCTTTTGGAAAATAATACACAACAAAAGCAAAATACGGAGTCTTGAGCTTTTGAGTAAACTAACCAGCTGCGAAGCTGAGTTTCACCATTTGGCATTTTTTTTTAATAGTACGATGTAGAAAATGATCTACCTTCAACATTCTTAACGAATGCATCTTGATGATGTTGTTTAGGTCTGGTTTTAACACAAAATAATCTAAATTTATCAGTTATAATATTTGGCCACAAACCTGGATCATTTATATTCACTTGATCACCATCGTTGTTTATTGATAATGAAACAATAATGAAAACATTATTGTTTTCATCTTTATTTGCTGTATCCAAAACGTTTGTATAATCAGACGTGTCTTTTTCGATGAATCCCACAGTTACTACATTTTCGTTGAAAAGTTGTGTAGCTTGTTTGGAGTTTTCTTCTTCATTTGAATTCAGTTGAAGATTGAATCGCAACTGCTGAAGTCGTAGCAATTTCGTTGTCAGATTTATTTTGTAGCCATGAAAACAAATCTACTTGTGACTTTTTGAGATTTTGCTTTTCTTCTTTTTTCTTTTCTGCTGATTTCCTTTTTTGACATCCAGAGGGATACTTTCTTGGCATGGACATTATGGGTTAGGCTTTACCTGTCGAATAAGTAAATAATATTAAATATTTTTATCCCATGAATTAACAAAAAGTTAAATATGTACATACTTTTTACAATATTACAAAATTTTAGAAACACTCAAGGAATGTGTTTATTTTTTTCGTTTGTTTACTTCAGTACATCAGTTTCACCCTTATCTATCACTATTAACTAAGTTGAAATTAATGTAGTTGAGATCTAATCACGTGCAGACAACACTTCATAATTCTGAATATTGATAATACATATCACATAGGTTTAAAAATAACTTACTGTATTTACTGGAATATAACTGGTCTTCGCGTATAACTCACACCCCTGATTTTACTTTGCAAAAAAAAGAAATTGAAAAGTTTCGCGTTACCTCACACAGAAAAAAAAAAGTTTAATCATGTTCACCTCATGGCAATAGTGACAAACCACACGCCTTCCATACTAGCCAATATGTCTGCAGACACAAGTAAAAGCAGGTCGTTTTATTGTATCACTGAATAAGGTACAAACATTTGCAGTCTGTGTAATATATGTCTCAACAAATAGTGCAATTAGAGTTAGCTGGGATAAAGGCACTAACTAATGAATCGCATGTCCCTTCCCCCAAAAAAACTATGCTATTTAGCCACAAGTAAAACCATATGCTGCACTGGCAAACACTAAAAACTAGATGTGTGGGAGTCTGCCCCTCCAGCTCAAATGCAGAGCAACAATAAAAATCAACTGAAAATGTTAAAATTCGTAAACGTGTTAAAGCTAGGAAATATATAGTGAATATTGTTATGGCACTTTCAGATATTGAATTTGGTTGAAGAGAATTAGCATTTCAATTCAAAAATTGTCTGCTGACATTTATCTTTGGCTCACGCAATCTTTTGTTAATACTGGCCTAGTACCATAGCAGACAGCTATGGTACTAGGCCAGTAAAGATATGTGCATATATGTGCAATCATATATGCACATATCTTTACTGGCCTAGTACCATAGCTGTCTGTTCATTAGTCATTCGTGAAGGATTGTTCATTAAGTATCTCAAGTCTTGTAAATTACTGCTAATTTTTGCTTGAAATAATGGGAAAGCAGATGGTGCTATTTGGGTAGGATGCAAACAAGGAAACTGCTCTCTAGGCAGGAAATAGCAATTGCAATATATACGGGGATTTTACGAAAAAAACTGAAAACTTTAGTTTCTGAAAATCAATGTAAAGGAAATTTGCTTTTATATCTAATAAGTAAAACATATTAATTGACAATAAATACTTCCAATCCATATTTTAATGACTTACGATTTAATAAAATCTAAATACACTTTAGAAAATGGATACGTTCTTTACGAAACATGAAAAGATATATCAAATGATGGTAAAGGAGGCACGGCACGTCTAGATGCCTGACGAATAATGCAACAACTGAACTGGACAAAACTTGTACTGATGGCTTGGAAATAGGATGTTTGTTTCTAATTTTCTTATTACTTATTATTATGAAACAGTTGGTAGAGCTTAATTAATTATTGCATTTTTATTTGGTATAGCTGTACTTAATAAAATTGTATTATATTAAGTTAAAATATGTGTCAGCGAAAATGTTTGAAATGTATTTTTTTATTTAATTATTTTTTAAGATGGGCCCTGGGTTGTGTGCCGGAAAAAAAAAAAAAAAGTCATTGGCGTGCCACGTTTGGCAGGCATGTTAAGGGTTGTCCACCCCTGCTCTAGACTAGCCATATATAAAGAATATAATAAATATTTTTTCAACAGTTTCAATAACGAGCCAAATTATATAAATGTGTAACAGATTAGAAAAAAAAACTAATGATAAATCAGGCATTTTAGGGTAAAAACGCATCAAAAGGGTTAAGGAAAAACCCTAATATAATAGAGAAACACAGAGATATTATTATTACCGGGGGCCCTAAAATCCTGTCGATGAAATCCCTTTAGTTATAAGCAAAATTAGGAGAAGAAAAAAAATTAAAAATACGTTTCCGCAGATGTGTACCAACTGTGCCCACTCGATCGTGGGGCCCGGGTGCATTGCACCCATCGCATCCCCCAGATGGCCGGCCCTGGATATGTTACCATCTTGGTCACTTGTTTTTGAATCTTTTTGACCACCTCCTGATCCCCAAGAAACCTAGATGACTAAATTTGTGTGCAATAGTCAAGATGTGGCCAAATCCTAGCCTTTTAAAGAGGGGTAATAACTTCCTTATCTTTACTTGTTAGCATGTTTTTAACATCCAAATAATGTGTTGAGCTATTTTACCAACTTTAGCAATATGCCCACTCAACTTTAACTCTTTGTCCACCATTATTCCCAAGTCCCTAGCCTCATCAATTTCCTGCAAACCATTACTCTATTACTATCAATATGATACACCATATGCAACCTTTTCAGCCCACAGTGCATAACCTTACATTTTGCAACATTAAATTGATAATCATTATCCTTTGCTCACAATGCTAATTTATTTAAATCATCCTAAAGGATATCTACGTCACCTTTATCAACTATTGCTCTTCCCAGTTTTGCATCATCAGCAAACAACTGATCCCCTCTTAAATCTTTCCCTATGTCAGTGATATGCAAATTAAAGAATTTTTGCCCTAGTACTGAACCCTGAGGTAGTCCACTAGTCACCATCATTCTCCTAGACTCCACTTCACCATATACTAACTCTCTGGTGTCTGTCCTTCAGCCATCGATCTATCCGTGCTAATAGTCTCATATCCATTCCCATCCTCTCCAGCTTTTGTAATAGTTTTCCATGTGGTATTCTGTCAAATGCCTTGGCAAAGTAGAGCAGTCATAGTGTAGCCATTACCTTTATCTAATTCTGCTGTCACTTTGTTATAAAATGTGAATAAGTTACTAAGACCTACCTTTTACAAAGCCATGCTGCCCACTATAGAGTATTGCATCCCTATTCACCCACTTAAAATGCAACATTTTACCTTTTACCAACTCTTCCAATACTTTAATAACCACTCCCAATATATTAATTGGTCTGTAGTTTGCTACCTCGGAGTTACCTTTATGTATTGGTACTATCTTACCCTCTTTTCATTCCCTTGGAACTCTGCCAGAGATGAGACAGATTGAACAACTTCGTCAGAGGCAATGTCAATTCTATTGCACATTCACGTAATACATGTGCTGATATGCCATCCAGTCCCACTGTTATGTTCACATTCATATTTTTTAATATGCTGAACATCTCCTGTTCATCTACCTCAATTTTGATATGCATCTTTATAACATCAGTAACATCAGCAACCGTAAAATCACCACCTGCATGATACACCTTTGCAAAATGATCACTCAGCAACTGAACTGTCCTTTGGTTCAGTCACCTTCCTACCACAAGCATCATTTAAAGGCATTTTCCCTCTTACTTGCTACATAGCGAAAAAACTTTTTGGGGTTTACTTTGACCTGTTTGGCTAATTCTCTCTTATAGTCTGATTTGGCCTTCCTTATCATACTAGTCACTCTTCTTGCTTGCACTTTGTACTGCTCATGAGTGTGCTGATCATTTTTTTCTTTATATTTCCTCCACAATTTTTCTTTTTTTGCAGCTCTTGCTTTATATCCCTACTCATCCACTTAATTCCAACTTGATTTATCCTCCTGACCTTGGGTATGCAGCATGATCCTGCTACCCTCAAGTAATCTCTGAACCACTTGCCATGCGCTACTGACATTCTTTTCTTGTAGCTTCTCAAGCCATGACACTGTTCCAAGATGACTCCTAAGCCTCTTATAATCACCAGTCTTATAATTTAACATAAACCCCTTCTTTACAGAGAACTCCATATGTTTGGCAGCTTCCCAGAAAAAGATTGCATGGTCGCCTTCCTCAATTGGAGGCAGAGTGTCTCCCTTGGTTATGGATATACATCTTCTGATGCTATTATCAGATCCAACACCCTCAAATCCCTTATCCCTTATATAACATTTTGTTTCATGTAATTATCCCTTAGCAACTGTATAAATACCACTTCCATCTTGCTATGCCCCCCCCCCCTTTCCTCCCTCCAATCGATGTCCCCAGTTATCCTACCAATTATGTCATCCCAAAAGTAAAGTCATTTTTTTTTATACTGCACTTGTTAAAATATGTCTCAGCTTGTCTAAACATGAATTTTTAAAGCTTTATAAGTACCTCTAAGCTCAGGCAGCCTCATTCTAAGGAATTCCACCTTGCAAGAGGAACATCATACATAAGTTATTGTTTAACCTCCCTGCTGGCCAAGTGGATGAAATAGTGAGACCAAATTGCACTTCTTATCCATGTTATTCAACGGGTGTTAAAGAATCGTATCCAGATTTAGCTTGATGTCTATAGATGGCATGGCCAGTTGGGGGGTTAAATATCCTTTATTACTATGGAGGTTATTACTGAAGAGTACATTAGACACATCATTCTTTATGAGCTCAAAAAAAGGCAACAGTGCTGCTAATACTATAAATAATGTAGCAGCATTATTGCTACACACTTCTTGATTAAGAAGTGTGTAGCAATAATGTTTTGAATATGTGAAAGTGCCAGTGATAGTTCCAAAAATTTCGGCAAGGGGACTTTAGCTTGAAAGACTCCTCTTGCTCTGGGTTCCCTGTCTCTTGGTAATGATATGTTAGAACCCACTATTGCAAGAAATGTCAGTGCAACTGTTGAAGATGTAGTAAAAGATCTTAATTTATCATCATCATTATCGACCATCATACAAAATCCTGGTATGAAAGAAAATTTAAAGAAGCTTGTGAAATTCTGATTAACCACCCTAATCTCAACAATAATGGTGGCATAAAAATTCCAAGAATTTGGATGGCACATATTCAGCCTACTTAGTATCTAGCATACTTTAGGACTTTAAGCAATTTTCAGCTTATATATATATATATATATATATATATATATAAACGTGTTGCTCTCCAGCCCAATTTAATTTTGTAACCTAATAGATAATAATAGGACTCTAGCTTTGATGTAGTAAAGGTTTTTTTTTTTTTTCATCAGAGGTCAGGCCAATAATTGTTGTAACAGTTGGTCAGTAACTTTAGCAAACCATGTAGATTGTAGTGCAGCTTGTTTCTCTATATATATGTATGCTCCAGATGATGACCTTGATATGAAGATCGAAACGTCGAGTGTTCATTTTGGTTTATATTAAACTAAAGTTTTACTCTAACACGGTAGTTGTCTCCATAATTTCCATAATGCATAATTATCGACCATCCATCGCCATTTGCAAGAACTTGGAATAGTGTCTAAGTTCAGCAGGTGGGTTCCTCATGAACTGAGGAACAACAATTGTCAACATCTACACTCATCTTCATTCTTGAGAGGTTCAGTCTCCGTTTTTGAGTTATATAGTCACTGGTGATGAAAAGTGGATGCTTTACAAGAATGTTAAATACCAAAGACAGTGGGTTCATTCCAGGGAACAGGCTAAACTTCAGCCAAAACAAGACCTTTATCCTCAGAAGGTTTTGTTAAGCTTTTGATGGGATATGGCTTATATTATACACTTTGAACTCTTGCCACAAGTGGCAAGAGTATACTGTGAACAACTTGATCAATTGAATGAAACACTGAAAGAAAAGAGGTGTTCTCTGATCAATCGAAAGGGTCTTGTTTTTGCAAAGAAGCATTGCAAAATCTAAGTATACAGCTGTATATGTATCATGTCTAATTCATCATCACCTTCTTATAGTACATAAGTAATTGGTAAAATATGATCTTCCTTTAACAAACCCATGCTGACAAGCACAGGGAATAGTACTGTTATCAATCTACTTCTGTATCCTAGCTCTCACCAACCTCTCAGAGAAATCATCATCACACCTCTCAGTGGCTCAATTAGCAGAGTTGTGGACTGTAGATATACATAACAGCAATACATAGGTCACTAGTTTGACCCACCTGAATGGACTTTTTTTTTTTTGTTCAGTATGAAAATAGACTGAACAGTTGGTGCATCTTACAAAATTTGGCTGTAAGTAGAAAACAGGGTATATGATAGAAAATATCAGTTACTAAAAGAATAATAGAATAGATGCATTAGAAATTTTATAATCTGTAAGAATTTTTTTAATATGTCACTCTTGGAGGTTAAATAAGAGGTTAACAAGGATGTGAAGACTAGATTTTTGCTTGTATAGTAATGAATGAATGGCATATGAGTTGTCAGAGGCTATCATGAGTGATTTGTGAGTATTCAAGTTTAAGGGCAGGTATTGTGAGTATTGTGTGAATAATAGTCAGAGAGGATGTTCCACAGTTTTCAAACAGCATGGAATTGCCTGTATAATAATAATGATGAACTACTGAGAAGGCTGCCTCTGTTGTGCAGTTGGACAAACAATGGAATTTATGCCCTTCAGCTGGAAAAAAACCCGAGTTTGATTTTTTTTTTTTTTTCAATTAAAGATAAGATAGTCTCCTAATGAAGGTAGCAGGCTTTTTGTTATGGAAACTCAAGATTTTTCTCCAGCATGACAGCCAAATTGGCCTGAAAGCACACACATGCAATTAACAAAGCAAAATAAAATAAAAATACTGTGTAGTGAGTAGCAGTTTATAGCATAGTGCAGGCACTGAACTGTGTGAATAAATGATAGGTCATTTGGTTTGGATGGCCTCCCATGATAAGTTCTAGGATTCCATGGAGATGTCATGTAATAATAATAAGTCATGACCAGAGCCCTATGGGCACAATGACTTTTGAAAGGAAATTTACATTACCAAAGCTCCTATAAGAAACTCTTCTGTGGTTCCTATGAGCTTGATAAATATAATGAGAGTTAGCTGTATTTGTTTTCTTTCCAGGACATATGTAATACAAATTAGATGTTTAAATCTATTAAAAATTTAACGAAAACAATCCACTATTCCATTGGTAAAATAGGGTCATTTGAATAATAACAATAATGATTCAAGGATGATATTGACTTAACATGTTTGAATAGTATAGTATAAAGCACCCTGATTAATTGAACATCATCAGATGATCGCAAAGAACTAGATGGAAAATGAATTGTATCTGTTCATTGAAAAAAGCAATTAGGAAGAACATACCCCACCACATGTTAGTAGGAGAACTTCAGTAGTGAATTACTTAGCAGTATGCTATTTAGGTTTAGTAGCCAAAAAGCAAGTGACTTGAAACTTCAGGGCAGTACAACAATTTTCTTGTATAATAATATATGAGGCACATTGCTTAATCATTAGATTGGCTTAGGAAATATTAAGCCATATTAAATCATATCAGTTCTTATTGATGATAAGCACAAACAGGAGACATCTGTGACATGCAGATGCTTCTTATTTAGCAGGGTGCAAATTCTCATGTGATGAGTATATTTGCATGATTATCATTATATAAAAGATCATCATATTCAAATTTTTATTCTTTTGTTTTTTCTTCTTGGTGGCACAATGGAAGAAAAATATCATGAGGTCATCTCCCATAAAGCTTTGGTACTTTTTTTTCCCACCCCCATTTGGAAGCATCTGTACAGTGCTTCTAAATGTAATGCATCTATGTTCATTTGTTTAAAAGTGATGAGATTTTATTATTGACATTTTGTAATTGGAATAAAAAAAAAAACCGTGTGAACAGCAGTGTTTTTTTTTTTTGTTTTTGTTTTTGCATGGGGAGTGGTGAATGATCGGAATGTATTACCTGAGAGTGTGTTGATTGCAGAGAATATGAATGCATTAAAGCACAGTGCGATAGAACTATCTAGACAGAGGGACTGCCTATGATGAGTCTTTGACCTCATGAATGTCTGAGGACAATAATAATAATATACTATTCTCTTTATAAAGACAATACTTAATTCATTATCAGTAAAACTCTTTCGGTAGTTTTGTGCTAGAGCAAAGCAAATTTTGTAATGTCATAAACTTAAATTATGAAATGACAGTATTATTAATGAAATCGAGACTTATTTTGTTGTTGAAACAAACATTGTATATTTTAATCTTTCCTTAAATTTATTTTCATTGATAAATACATGATACATATAATAATAAAAATCATGTTGCTTACTGATAGTTTGAAGATATTATGGAAATAGAAAAGGACCTTCCTCATATTCGACAAGCTGCCAAAGTTAAGTAAGTAATGTCAATAAATATATGTCTTTATCATCATTTAAAATAATTAGATTAAATAATTATTATATCATTTTTTTTGCATATGAACTTCATATATATGTCAAGACATATATTTTGCTGTGGAAACTTTGAAGAAAGTAATAAATACCTCTCAAAACAGAATCTTTAATTTGGCTTGTGAACACTGGTCAATCCAAGATGTCATATTTTTGAAGATAAAAACAACATAGTGGGAATACAATATATAAGTTATAATTTCAGTGATTCGATGAATGTACTGGAATTATTTTTCAAGAGCACCTATCTACACTGGATATTATAAAAAAAAAAAGCAAGGAGATTCAAATATGTCCTACACTTCTTTTGGTGAAATCATTATTATTATTATTATTATTATTCAGGCCTCCATGGAGTCAAAAGACTCATTGTTGAAGGTCATTCCTAAGAAACACAAAGTCTATCAAGACTCATCAAGGGGAGGTCCCCCCCCCTAAGAAACACAGAGTCTATCATACCACTCCTTGAACTCATTGACGGTTCTCACTCTCACCACTCCATCAGGCAATGCATTCCATGGTTCAACCACCCTGCATGAAAAGAAATCACTCCTCACCCTCTTGCTAACGGTTTCCTTTCATAACTTCCAGGGATGGCCTCTTGTCATCACTCCTTCCTGCTGTTCAACCAAGCGAAAGAACTCCCCAGTGTCAACCCTGTAACCACCTCTCAATAGTTTAAAAGTCTCAATCATATCACCTCTCCTTCTTCTATCCACCAAACTCTGCAATCCACATTCCCTCGGCTGATCCTCATAACTATCATTGTACAGTCCTGAAACCATCTTTGTTATCTGCCTTTGTACCCTTTCTACAGTTAATTTATCCCCTTCAAATCCTGGGGACCAAATCTGAGAACAATAGTTCAAATGTGGTCTGATCAGGGTCTTATACAACGGAATGATAACTTTTTTAATTTCTTCTGCTCATCATCCATCTCAGAAATCTGGCATTATTAAATCACTAGTTTCCAGAGCACACAAATTCTGCTCCTCTGAAGAATCTTTAAACCAGGAATTAGAAGTTATCAAAAATACAGCCATCCTAAATGGATATAATCCCAAAACAACTCAAAAAATCATCAGTCACTTCTGCATGCATCAAACCAGACAGGAAGAAGTGCATAGGATTCCCATACCTTACGTTAAAGGCATCTCAGAACGTCTTTCTAAAATTATGAAGAAATACAATTTTGCCACTACTTACAAACCTATCAACCAAATTTACAACTTATTACCTTCTCCTAAGGACAAACTCTCACCTTTGATGTTGCCTGGTGTTTATGAGATTCCATGCTCATGCAAATTATCTTACTTTGGACAGACAGGTAGGTCTGTTCAGAAACGCATCTCGGAATATCAAGACCACATTCGTCTTCTTAAACCGCAGAAATCTGGCCTCTCTCAACACGGAATTGAAAATCCAAACCATAGGATCCATTGGGAAAAGGCTAAACTTTTACATAGATCTATATTTAAACATGAACGTTTATACAAAGAAAGTTCTGAAGCCCTACTACACAGACCAAACCTAAACCGCAACGACGTTCTTACTATTCCTAAAGTATGGGAAATTATCATACAAAACTGTGTTAAATAATTAACGTTTTTTTTTTTTTTTTTTTTTTTTTTTTTTTTACTACTTTAGCACGTTATGCACGTTTTCATGAGATTCTATTGTAATCATGCGCCCTAACTGTATGTTATTCCTAATTTTTGTTTAAATACTGTACTGATGATGTCCTAAGATACTTAGGATGAAATATTTACAATTAAATCATTTTCACTGTGGTTTATACGTGTGTTTCTTCTAATTAGGAATGATAACTGTTTTATCTCTGCAGATCAGTGTCCTTCTCATTATTGCAGCAATCCTCTGTGTTACCTTCACCACTTTTGCAATATGTCCCCTAAATTTCAGGTTTCTATCAATCATCAATCCCAGATCTCTTGTCTCTCCTACTTCCTACAGTATAACTCCCTCCTCTCATAGAGTATGCAGTGTCCCATCGATGTTTCCCAAATCTCAAGACCTTACATTTTGCTGCATTAAACCGACACCACCATTCATTTGCCCATCTGTCTAGCTTATTCAAATCCTCTTGCAGGGCTGCCGCATCTGCACTATTACTAATAATCCTTCCCAGCTTTGCATCATCTGCAAACAACTGAACATCCCCCTGCAATCCACTAAAAATGTCATTGATATAAAGGTTAAACAATATAGGTCCCAACACTGAGTCCTGTGGGATCACACTTGTAACCCTCTGCTTCCTTGAAACTGCCCCGCCATACACAACTCTCTGATACATACCGGACAGCCAATCCTGAATCCAATTGACCAATCTGACATCCAGACCCATATGCTGAAACTTAAATATCGGCTTATCATGTGGCACCCTGCCAAATGCCTTTGCTAAGTCTAAGAAAATGGCAGCATATGCCTTTCCCTCATCTAATGCTCTTGTAACTTTATCATAAAAGGCTAGCATATTGCTAAAACAAGAGTGCCCCTTCACAAATCCATGTTGACTCTCACAAATAACATTACTCTCATCTGCCCAATGCTGTATACGGTACTTCACTACTTTCTCCAAGATCTTACTAACTACTGATGACACACAAACTTGTCTATAATTAGACACTTCCAGTCTGCTACCGCCCTTATGCAATGGCACTATCTTACCTTCCTTCCATTTCATGGCCCTTTCCAGTAGCCAGTCTTTCATTGAAAAGCCAGGTCAAAGGCACTGTCAGTTCCCTAGCACATTCTCTCAAAACTCATGGTGAAATACCATCCAGTCCCACAGCTTTACTGACATCCAGAGTACTCAGTATTTGAAACACACTCTCCTCCTGTAAACCTCGAACCTGCCCTATCCCTCTAGTATTAAAATTGACTCCTCCAGGATGAAATACTCTAATAAATTGTTCATTGAACAATTTCACAATGTCCTCTGCATCAGTCACTCTATTCCCAATTTTATCCCACAATATCATTCTTCCACAGTCATTTCTCCTCCTACTGGCCACATATCTAAAAAATTCCCTAGGATTTTCTTTGGATCTTAGGGCTAATCTCCTCTCATATTCCAGTTTCGTCTTCCTTACCATACTAGTCACTCTTCTGGCCTGTGTCTCATACTCTTCATGCATCTTCTCTTTTCCTGTCTCCTTATATCTCTTCCACAGCCTCTTTTTTTGCATGCAATTCCTGCTTAAATGTTGTTTGTCATCCACTTTACTCTAAATTGTGTCCTCTTGTTCACTCGTGGTATACAACTTACCATTGCTGCTAACAAATATTCTTTCATAATTTTCCATGCACTAATGATATCCCGGCCTTCCAATTCCTCCCTCCATGAAACTTCTCCAAGTTGTCATCTTAGACTATTATAATCACCTGCCTTATAATTCCACATACGTTCCTGTCTCTTTGAGACTCCTGCATGTCTATTCATTTTCCAAGTCAAAACCATATGGTCACTCTCTCCAACTGGTGGGAGAGATGTCATCTCAGTTATTATCAACTCTTCTGATGCTATAACCAAATCCAAAACTCTCTTGAACCTCTTGTTCCCTCTATTACATGTTGCATAAGACATTTGTCCCTCAAGAATTCTAGAAATTCCATTCCCTTATTGCTACATGCATCTTCCTCTCCCCAGTTTATACTACTGTTGTTAAAATCTCCCATAACTCATTCTTCTTGCACTTGCCAAACTCAACTGTCTAAACATTTCCTGGTCCCCACCCTCTGTACTCCTGGGTCTGTAGCATCACCTCACTAAATATCCGGTCTTGCCCACCTCTACGTCACACCATATGTTTTGAAAATCATTAGTGTCACTGCCTTCCGAAGCCTCCACTCTTAGAGGACATAAGTCATCATTTATCATAAGCAGTACTCCACCACCACACTTTCCCTTCCTATCCTGCTGAAAAATGCTGTACCCAGCGACTTCTATTCCTATTATTATATCCTCTTCTGTCAACCACGTCTCAGTGATTCCAATAATTTTTGGCCAGGCTGATGCTATCTGCGCCACCAATTCCTCTCCCTTATTACGGATACTCCTGGCATTAGTATATAGCATATAAATGGTGTTGTTTCTATACCCAGCATTATCCCCTCTAGAATTTTATCATTCACAGACAAAGTGCAAAGTAAAGCAACTATTAAAGTACATGGTAACAGATGAAGCTGAGAAGAGAAAGAAAAGGAGAGTTAAAAGAAAAGAGAAAGAAGAGCAAGGAAATAGCATTATATGGTGATTCTGGAATCAAGGTTATGTTTGATAAGAGAATGATGAAATTTGTTTTTTTTCAGAGTGAAGATCGAAGATATTAGTAACACTGTTACACAAAAAGGGAAAAGATAAGAACTTACAGTTTTCACGAGTACAAATGATGGGGAAAAAAAGTGACAAGTAGAATATGAAAGAAGTACTAGATGAAGCAAGAAAGAAAAGCAAGAGTGAAAATTGTGTCAGTGGCCATAATATGATGATAGGAGTGAATTGCATTAAAGTGGATCTGAGTTAGGTGCCTTGGAAAAAGTATTATTCACTCAGAGAATATAAATGCAAAATCAGGCAAATTAGCACAGATGCAGGTGAGCATGTTACAGGCACTGCTGTGGCCAGCAGGCAACTTGAGCATGGAAATGGTCAAGAATGCTGGATGTAATTTCTCCAGGTGTTAAAATTGAATATGTTAGTCACTTAAAGATACCAGGATGACTTTGGGCACAAGAGACCACAGGCATTTCATGTTATGTACACAAATATCAGAAGCATCAAGAATGATGTTAATGGATGAAGATGGTAACTGCTGCAGAGGAAATAGTCAAGGTATTCAGTGAGTAATTCACTGAACTGTTCTCATCAGTGTGAAATCATGAAAAGGTCAAGTGTAGATGAAATAAGAGAGGATGGCTTAATTGTGGGCAAGTAGAAGATATACGAGGAAATAAATAAGCTTGATGTCAATCAATAAAGACAATAAAACGATAACATATGAGAATGTTCCAGGGAATTGGTGGTAGCTTTGGCATACCTATTTAATAAGAGTCTTACAACAGCAGAGGTCCCAAGAGAGTGGAAAGAAGGTGAAATTGTTCCACTCGCAAAGGTGCTGATAAGGCTGTTACTACAAATTATAGGCCAGTATGTATATCTGGAGTTGTGGTTAAGACATCCGAGAAGTTAGTGAGAGCTAAGATACAGAAATGGATTGATAACAGCAGTATTCTATTATTATTATTATTGTTCCGGGAAACTCCAAGGAGTCGACAGACTCATCGAGGGAGGCCCTAACATCATGTCAAGAACAACTATTCAACATTCACACAGTATCTATCATACCTTGCCTTGGACTCATTCACGGTCGTAGCACCCACAACAGAATCTGGAAGCTTATTCCACTCATTCACCACTCTCCAAGTAAAAAACCTAGCTCTAACACCCTTGTCAACCACGTTCTTGCCCAGCTTCCATGCATGGCCCCTAGTCCTCCCACCACCAGTCATATTTTTAAAAATATCTTCTGGATCAATCTTATAAAAACCCTTCGGTAATTTGAATGTCTCAATCATATCACCCCTCCTTTGCCTATGGTCCAATTTCTGCAACCCACAAATCCTCAACCTATTCTCATAAGGTTCATTCCACAGACCTGCTATCATCTTGGTCACTCGTCTCTCTGGACCCTCTCCACTTCCTCCCCATCATGAAGAAACCCTGGTGCCCATAACTGGGCACAGAAGTCCAGATGGAGTCTTATCAAGGCTCGATACAGAGGAACAACAACTTGTTTGTCTCTGCATGTTAAAGTATTTTTCCGAAGCCAAGTGATTTGGTGAGCTGTTTTAGTCACTTTTGCAATGTGCCCCCTAAACTTCAACTCCCTATCCACCAACACTCCCAAATAACTGGTCTCATCAATCTCCTGGAGTACTGCTGCTATTCTTTTCACCCCAAAGTGCATAACCTTACACTTTGCCACATTAAATTGACATCCATTTTTCCTAGCCCAGTCCTCCAAACTGTCCAAATCATCCTGTAAAATTTTGACATCCTGTGCACTCACAATTGCTCTACCCAACTTTGCATCATCAGCAAACAAGTGAACACTTCCTCTCAAATCCTTTCCAATATCATTGATGAACAAATTGAAAAGAGTTGTCCAAGAACAGAGCCTTGCGGCACTTCACTAGTCACAAGACGTCTTTTAGACTCCACTCCTGAATAAACCACTCTCTGGTATCTCTCCTTCAACCACCCTTCTGTCCATCTCACCAACCCTATATCTATCCCCATCTGCTCCAGTTTACTGATTAGGGTTCCATGTGGTATCCTATCAAAGGACTTGGCAAGGTCCAGTAGTATCACTGTAAACCCATTACCCCTATCCAGTTCATCCGTCACTGTGTTATAAAACATGAGCAAATTACTGAGGCATGATCTACCCCTCACAAAACCATGCTGTCCCCCATACAATATCCCATTTTCATCTATCCAATCCTGTATTTTTTTCTTGACTAATTTCTCTAAGACCTTGACAATGATTCCTGATATGCTAATCGGTCGGTAATTTACAACAGCAGTCTTGCAACCACCTTTATGCAGTGGAACTATTTTCCCATCTTTCCACCCGCTCGGGACTAACCCATACCCAAGACTCAAATTAAACAAAATGGTCAAGGGTACTGACAATTCTTTAGCTGCTTCTCGTACAACACGAGCTGGTATACCATCCAATCCCACAGATGTATTGACATTGAGGTTATGCAATAGACTACTCACCTCCACTTCATTCACCACAATTCCCGTATAATCTACTGGTTTATTCGTTTATGCAATGTACCTGGATGATATATTCTTGCAAAGTGCTCAGTCCGTAACTCAACTATCTCAACTGATTCAGTTACTTCCCTACCATCGGCATTCTTTAAAATCATTCTGCCATGTACATTTTCCCTTTTACTTCCTACATATCTAAAACACTGTTTAGGATTCTCTTTAGCCTGCATGGCCAATGTTCTTTCGTAATCCTTTTTTGCTTTTCTTACCACACTCGTCACCCTTCTGGCCTGCGCTTTATACCGTTCATGTGCCTGCCGGTGTCCTTTCTCCTTAAATTCCCTCCATAGTTGTTTCTTTTTTTGCAGCTCAAGCTTAATGGTGTTATTCATCCATTTAACCCCTACTTGATTTATTATTCTGACTCTAGGTATACAGTCAGCCATTGCTTCATGCAAACACTTCTTAACTACCTCCCATGCACTATCAACTTCTAGTCCTTGCAGTTGTACATGCCATGGCACTGAACCAATCAAACTCCTAAGCTTGTCATACTTTCCAGCCCGATAATTCCACATGTACCCTGTCTTAATTGAAAATTCTACACCTTTAGCCACCTCCCAAGTCAAGCTCCTATGATCACTCTCACCGATCGATGGCAATGTGGTCATATTTGTTACAGCCAAATCCTCAGATGTAATTACTAGGTCAAGCACTCTCTTACCCCTAGTATTTTCCATTACATGCTGTCGCAGATAGTTATCCCTTAATAACTGCATAAAATCCAATTCCTTCCTCCCGTGTGTCCTCTCCTCACTCCAATCGATGCGACCATAGTTGAAATCTCCCATAATAATCACCCTCCTTCCACTCATTTCTTCTATTTGCTTGTGCATACTGTCACCACCATCTTTTCCATCACCTGGTCTATAACAACACCCAATTGTATATTTGGTTCTGCTAGCCACAATCTCACACCAAATGGCCTCAAATGTGCTCTTTTCTCTATCCTGCAATTCAACTTCTATTCTCCTTGGCTGTAGCTCATCAGCTATCATCAACAATACTCCTCCCCCAATTTTATTCTCTCTGTCATTCCTGAACACACTATACCCATCACATTCAATCCCACTAGCTATATCATCTACAGTCAGCCATGTTTCAGTGATACCAATAACCTGTGGTCTAGAAGTGCCAACCATGGCCAAAAACTCTTCCTTCTTGTTCCTAATACTTCTAGTATTAGTATACATGAATTTAAGACCCCCATTAGCCCCAACCCTACCTTGATGCCTTATATCAACTATCCCACTCTGATTTGTTGTCCTTATTTGCTCTGGCATATTATATTCATTCTTACATTCAACTGCTCCCTAAGGACTGTATATCTACTCCCCCCCCCTTAACAAATCTAGTTTCCCTGAATTTGCACATCCACTACATTCAGCAACCCTCTCTCAAGTCTTCTTACACCATAACCATTCAAATGCAAGCCATCCATCTTATATAGATCCTTTCGCTCATCAAACTCACTCAACACGTCCACAAATTCCACACCACTCGTCATACATAACCCACGCATAAAGTCATTCGCAATTATGGCCCTCCTTTTAAACATTTCACTGTCATACCATGGCAAAAGACTAATCATTCTAACTCTCACTCTTTTCTTTTGCTACCTCAAACAATTCATTCAGGTCTTCTATCATTTCCATTTTATCTCCTTTCAAATCATTCGTACCTGCCACAACAATCATTTCTTTCACCCTTTCCTTTTGCTCTCTAATAGACTCAGTTACATCCTTTATGGTCGCACCAGGTTGGTACGATTTTGTCAAATCCTCTATTAACACACCTTGTACTAACGAGTCTCCATACAGCACTCTATCCTTCATTTTGTTCATGTTCACATTCATATGTCTATTTTTCCTGTCATACCTTTTATTATTGGTTGGTTCATTCAGTCGACTTTTGTTCATGCACTGTAGCTGCTGTTTTGCCTTTTCTATCGCACCATTCAACAATGCGATCTCACTCAGTGCATCTATCTCATCTTTTTTATTCTCTGAGAAACCATTAATACTATCATTCACACTTTCTACATTCACACTCTCACAATTCTCATGTACAACCTTGCCGTTTCTTGTCATATCCCTATTTTCTTCATTCTAAAGTTTGACAAAAATATCACACTCATGATCCGAAATACACTTCAATTCCTCATTCTCCCTACATTTTCTACACACATTCAATCCTTTATTATCATCTAACCACACTCCGACCGCTCTCTGCAAAGCGTAGGTTTCACAGCTAGTACACTGACTCATTTCTTTTATACTACCGTTCTTTGATAAAGATGGCGAACCATCATTACTGGCTGCCATTTTCCTTCGTACAGGTGCCATACTTATTTGCAACGTGTTTTATCAAATTATAAGTTATAACACACCAAAAACACACAAACAGACGCACTAAAATACGCAAGGCAAACAAAACTACGCAATATTAAGTAATTTTATCAACGATAACTGAAAATAATACTTATCTTATCAGGAGCTTGCATGAACACTACACACTACGATATAACCTCGAACTCAATGATAGAGCATCATGTCAAATTCTGTCAACTGGGCTTGCAGTACGGGTTTGTTAAACAGGTGGTAGCTACACAGGTCATATTTTACCAACTTAAGTACTGTAATAAGATGACAAATGTATTAGACAAGGGATATGCACATGCAGTAGTATGCTTAGATTTTGCAAAGGTTTTTGATAGATTGCCTCATGATAAGTTGGTAACTAAATTGAAACAAATGGGATTGGATAAGAGACTAGTGAGTTGGTTAGGTGACTGGCTGCCAGATGGGTATCAGCAAGCCATATATGAGTGCAATATCCCAAAAGAGGAAAGTCATTATCAGTGTGCTGTAGGGAATTTTTTTTTATGTTGGACCCATATATGAGAGGAGAGGCTGGTTAGTCAACTTATAGTACATTAGTACCATGTATGGAAATAAGAAATTTGTATACATTGAATGTGAAAGCCTGTGCATTGTATTCCTTAGGAAACACATGGGAGGGAAGGCTGTTCCACAATACAGCAGGAGGAGGAAGAGAGACTTGTTCTATGAGTATCGAGTTGGACTGTGAAGGGATATTAGGTGGTAGCTACACGCATTTCAATTTATTTGGTAGAGAGGAGAAATTACTGATGATAGTTCTGATGAACATTTAACATGGAAATATTGATAGATGATGCATGCAGTAAATACTAGATGCTGTATGAGAGTGGTTGGATTGAGTTGGTAAGGGATGAGTCATTAATCAGTCTGACTGAATTGCATCAAATATTTTTAGGCAGCTCTTGGGGGGGGGGGATCCCCAGATGTGCAAGCAATATTATTATTATTATTATTATTATTATTATTATTATTATTAAACAAGACCTCATGGAGTCAAAGACTCATCTAGGAGGTCCTTTTATCTCACACACATCTCATCATACCGGGTCTTAAACACATTCAAACTCCTTGCAGACACCACACTCTCAGGCAAGGCATTCCAATCATTCACAACTCTGCACGAAAAAAACCTGCCTCTCACTCCCCTACTCACACCCTCTTTATACAGTTTCCAGGGATGACCTCTGGTTCTCCCCTGATCTCCCACTATTCGCTGTAGAACTTCTCCACCATTGATCCTATAGCAACCCCTTACCAACTTGTAGGTCTCTATCATATCTCCCCTCTTCCTTCTCTCCACTAGTCTCTGCAAATTACATCTTTTCAATCTTTCCTCATACTCGACATTCCAGAGGTCAGAAACTACCTTAGTCAGTCGCCTTTGGACCCTTTCCAACATCTCCTCATCCTTCTGAAAACCAGGTGACCAAATCTGGGCACAATAGTCCATGTGTGGCCTAATCAAAGCCTTATACAATGGAACAAGAATCTCCCTACTTCTACACGTCAGTGTCCTCCTCATCATTCCCAGAAGTCTTTGTGTTGTCTTCACAATTTTGGCGATGTGACCCCTAAATTTTAGATCCTTATCCACTATCACTCCCAGATCTCTTATTTCCTCTACTTCCAACAATATATTCTTACCAAGCATAAATTCTGCATCCCATCTTTGTTTTCCAAATTTTAAAACCTTACATTTTGCAACATTGAACTCACACCCCCATTTGCTTGCCCAATCACTCAATTTATTCAAGTCTTCTTGCAAGGCCACAACATCTTCACTACTCTTTATGGTTCTTCCCAACTTTGCATCATCTGCAAACAACTGAATATCTCCATCCAAATCTTCGCCAATATCATTAATATACAAGTTAAATAGTAATGGCCCTAAAACAGATCCCTGAGGCACTCCACTAGTGACTTTCCTTTTCCTGGATATTGCACCCCCATACACAACTTGTTGATACCTATCAGATAGCCAGTCTCCAATCCAATGCACTAATCTAATATCCAACCCCATCTGCTCTAGTTTGACTGTCAACTTATCATGAGGCACTCTATCAAAAGCTTTTGCGAAATCCAAGTATATTACTGTGTATCCTTCTCCTCTGTCCAAGGAAGCAGTCACTTTATTGTAATAAGTAAGTAGATTACTAAAACACGACCTCCCTTTAGCAAATCCATGCTGTCCATCAAAGATTATACCATTGTTGTCAACCCAACTCTGGATTCTAGCTCTCACAAGCTTCTCCAACAACTTAACCACAACACCCGACACACAGATAGGCCTATAGTTTGATGCTTGAGTTCGATCACCTCCTTTATGAAGTGGCACAATCTTGCCCTCCTTCCACTCTTTAGGGACTTGACCAAGTGCAAGACTCGTATTAAAAAAATATGTCAAGGCAGGTGTCAACTCTCTGGCACATTCCTTCAGAATACGTGGTGATATATTATCAAGTCCCACAGCCTTATTTACATCTAGTTTACTCAACTCCCCAAACACCTCTTGCTCACTTACAGTCAGTCTCTCCTCCCCATCATCAACTGCTCTTAATCTCTCCATGAAGTCACATTCACAAGATTGAAAGATCTTTATGAACTGCTCATTAAGTATCTCCACCACACATTCTGCAACAGCTGTCTTTATACCATTTCCTCCAATCATTGTCATCCTTCCATAATCATTCTTTCTTTTGCTGGCTACATATCGAAAGAACTCCCTAGGATTCTTTTTAGCTTCATTAGCTAACTGCTGTTCATACCTCTCTTTAGCTACTCTCACCAACCAAGTCACTCTCCTTGCCTGGTCTTTGTAGAACTCATGAAATTGGTTACTTCCACTTCTCTTATGCTGCCTCCACAATGCCCTTTTTCTCTGTATTGCATGCTTAATCTCTTTATTCATCCATCTGACACCTAACTTATTTAACCTTCTCACCCGTGGTATACATTTAGACATTGCATCCACTAAATATTTTTTGAAAATCCCCCAAGCTGCATTGATCTCTTTTCCAGCTAACTCCTCATTCCATGCTACACCTGCAAGCTGTCTCCTGAGCTCTTCATAATCACCCCCCTTGTAGTTCCACATATACCCTTTTTTCACAGGGGTCCTTGCACTGCTGGCAACCACCCAAGTAATCACCTCATGGTCACTTTCACCAATTGGTGGATGATTTGATACCTCATTGATAATTACATCCTCCGATGAGATGACCAAATCCAAGACCCTTAATCCTCTTGTGCCCTCTGTTACATACTGTCTGAGGTAGTTATCCCTCAAAAACTCAAGAAACTCATTTTCTTTACTTCCAGTTGCTATCTCTTCATTCCAGTCTATATTGCCATAATTAAAATCACCCATAATGATCACCCTTTTCTTATTTGCTTGGCTTATTTGACTATACATTTCACTATCACCACCATCCACATTACCAGGTCTATAACAACATCCCACCAAGTATTTGATTCTATTCACCTCTATCTCACACCATACTGCCTCAAAACCACTGGCCCCATTTCCCCCTTGCATCTCTACCTTGTATGGACATAACTCTTTCTCTATCATCAATAGCACTCCCCCTCCCTTTTTACCCCTTCTATCCTCACGAAACACATCATACCTTTCCATCTCTATTCCTGTCAGGATGTCATCCTCATCTAACCATGTCTCACTTATTCCGACAATCTCTGGGTGCACAGACGCAATTAGTGCAACCATTTCATCCGCCTTGTTTCTTATACTTCTAGCATTGGTATACAAACACAACAACTCATTTCTGGATCTACAGCTAGTTCCACTGATACCACTCACTCGATGTGATCTCTCCATGCTGGACTGGGGCCATTATTTGGTAGAGATTTGTACTCGATATACTCGATGGATGGGTAGATTTGTGATTTGTATAGGGTGAATAGCTATTCAGGGGTAAATAATACTTTAAATGAAAGAGGAATCCTAATTTTTTAGGTACTCAGAAGGCAATGTTGTAATGTGTTTATGCCAAAAGAGTCCAGATGACAAGTTAATTTCAAAGGAGAGAGATCTCGTGCCTAGAGATTTGGGTATTGTCAAAGGTACTGGGATAATATGGTCTTTTTTGTAGGAAATAAGGCAGGACTGTGTTTTGCAGGCATTGAAATTACACAAGGTTATCCAAGCCCCATCAAAAAATGGTTTGGAGTTCAGAATTTAGGCTTGCAGAGGTTGTTGCTATATGAGTTGTGGTAGCTTATTTGGTGCAAGGTTTGTCAAGTGAGAAGGAGAAATGTAGTTTACTGTCATCAGCAAAACTATTAGATTGGTGGTCAACTGGAGCAGGTCACACTGATATATAGAAGAAAAGGATGGATGACAGGATAGAACCATGTGGGACCCAGCATTGGTTGCATAGTTAGAAGATAGGAAACTATCACATGCAATGTACATCTAGTGAAAAAACTGGCAACCCAGTTGCAGAGGCCACAGGACAAACCAAATGATGGAAGCTTACTTAATAGGCTCTTGTGCCAGACCTGGTTGAAAGCCTTGGAGATATCTAGTGCACTCACTTAGGATTTGCCAAACTTTTCCATGGTGCTTATCTAGAGGTGGGAAGATCCTCAATGTTGAACGGCATTGGTGGAATCCATACTGGCAAGTGTTTATTAGTTCAGTACTGTTAATTGTTCTCTTCATTACTTTAGAGAGAAAACTGAGGTGAGAGAGAGAGAGAGAGAGATTGAGCAATAATTTGATGGTAAGGATCTGTCACACTTCTTGGGAATAGGTTGGACATGGGCTAATTTCCAGGGCATAGGGTAGATGCTGGTGGAGACAGTAAAAAGAGGTGACATAGGATAGGGATCAACTCTGGAGCACAAATCTTTAGGAAAATTGGAGGAATCTGAGCCATGGGATTTTCTTTGGTATCTAATTTGGATAGGAACTCCACCTGAAGTTGGTTACTCTGAATAGTGATCACTCCAGCCAGTCCCAAGCTTGGATGAAAGAGGAGGGTTGTGCATTGGGTTTGCAACCCAATCATAAAACATTTGATTCTACGAAACTGATACAAACGAAACCTCCGAACAGTACTCAATGGCAACCAACCTGGAATGGAAAAAAGGATATGATTGGATTACGAAACAGACAGAAAAATAAGAATAAAAGAAGAAGAAGAGATATCAAAATGGCAACGTGGAATGTAAGGACAATGAAACAAATAGGAAAGATGAATGAAGTTGCTAATGAAATGCTGAAATATAAAATAGATTCATTGCACTACAAGAAATGTGATGGCAAGGGCAGGGGAGATTGATAAACAGCATTATAGTCTTATTTATAGTGATCCCAATGAACAAACTGGTCAGCTGTGTAATGGCTTCACAGTAAGCAAATAAATACGGAAAAGTATGTTAGAATACGAAGCTATTAGTGACCGAATATGCAAAATAAGATTAAAAGAAAAATTTAGAAACATTACTGTCATTTCAGCCCATTCACCAACTGAGGAGAAAGAAGAAATTGATAAAGATCAATTTTATGAGCAACTTGATGAAATCTGCTGTAAGACACAAAGGTATGATATTCTATTAATCATAGGAGACTTTAACGCTAAGTTGGGGAGAGATGATAATCAAAAGCTAGTAGCAGAAATATTTACATTACATGATAAAAACAATGAAAATGGTGATTTACTGATGCAATTTGCAATCAGAAACAAATTATTCATAAGAAGCACATCATTCACACATAAAGCAATTCACCTGGGAACTTAGAGAATACCAGGCACGAATGAAGTAAACCAGATTGATCATGTTTTAGTGTCGAGACGTCATTTTTCCTCTCTCATTGATGTCAGGAGCTGTGGAGACTCTAATTATGACAGCGATCATTATCTAGTGAAAATGATTATAAGAGAAAGATTATCAAATGTGATAATGATGACAAAAAAAAGAAGGCTGGGTTATGGGACATAGATAAACTTCGACTTCGTAATGATGTAAAGGAAGCTAAGAAATACCAAGATAACTTGAAAACTAAATTAAATAAAACTGAAAATGACATAACTGATGGATTCAATGGTATTGATGGAAAATGAAATAGAGTAGAAAATATGATTAAAGAAGCAGCTGCTGAAATGATAGGTGAAAAGAAAAGAACTCATAATGAAGAATGTGATGCAGCTATAAAAGAGAAAACAGAGCCAGAGCACAAATGATACAGCTAAACACTAGAAGTAATCGGGAAGATACAATGAACTTAGAAGAAAAGCAAATAATATACTAAAAAAAAGAAAATGATTATGAAACAAATAAAAGAAATAGAACAACTTAATACTCAAAATGCAAGTAGAAAATTTTATGCTGCTATCCAAAAAATGAAAAAAGGACTTCAACCAAGAATTAGTGGATGTAGTAGAGAGATGTAGTAAAATAGTAGAGAGATGGAAAGAATATTTTAAGGATTT